>NW_020450927.1:1678567-1696104 GCF_003343035.1 Apteryx rowi | reverse complement strand
CGGTGACCGACGCCCGCCGCCCCGGGGACAGGTCCCGGCGCATCCCGCGGAGTCCGAGAGGAGGGCGGCGGGACGCGGCGGCGCTCCCAGCTCAGCTGCGCGGCCGCGGGCTCGCGGTCACCTCGGCGGCGCTAGCCCGCCGCCATTACCGGCCAACGACTGACACGGAGCGGCGGCGGCGGCGGCGAGAGCGGCGGCGCGGGGCACGGCGGGAGCGACCGGCGAGGTCTCGCGAGAACCGGCCGGCCGGAGACCTTCCCAACATGGCGGCGCCCCGCCGCTCCCCCACCGCGCGCCTCGCCCCTGGCGGCGGCCATGTTGGGCGCGGCGCGGCTCCGCCGGCAACTGCCGCGGGGAGGGGAGGGGAAAGGCCGCGGGGAGGGGAGGGGAAAGGCCGCGGGGCCGCCCGCCGCCAGCAGCCCCGGGGCGGCATCGGCTCGCCCGAGCTCACCTACCGTGGCTGGAGGCCTCAGCCGCCCCGGGGCCTGCCCCCGCCATGGGGGCCGCCTGGGCCCTCGGGTCTGGGGGGAAGGGGGGGGGGAAAGCAGGTCTTCGCTCTTCTCTGGGCCCCAAACCCCCCCCCCCCCCCCCCCGAAATGTAATTTCCCCGTATTTTCCCCCTGCGCAGAGGGGGGTTCAGCCCGCGTGGAAACGCTGTGAAAACAAGAGGCACCTCAGAGCTGCGAGAACAGGCTCGGTAATGGTGACTAAAGCCCGGCTGCAGCCCTGTGCCAGGCTCAGGCTGACARGCCTGGGGCAGCTCCAGTCGAAACTGGGGCGCTGGTTTTGAGTCATTTGTATTCACAGTTAAGTCATCTTTAAATTTTTTTTTTCTTTTTACAAAATGAAAGCAGCTCTGATTACCATCTCCCAGTTTTCAAATTTAAGTTTAAATAAACAAAACATTTGCAAAACTTCACAGAGGTGACTAAGCACCACAGGTTCATTTCACCTTTAATAGTTGTATAAGCCCAGAAGAGCTTGTTACTGTACTGTCTTCTRTTACATAGATTTCACCTCAAAGATGCATTAAAACCACCCACATTTCACAAATAGATCTAAGATGTTATCCAACTACAACAAGATTATTTCTGCTGAAGAAGGAAAGTCATTAGAATAGGAGAAAAGGAATTCTTCCTAAAGGTACCTGGGGAGAATGTCTCCTAAATGTCTCCTTCAGGGCTCATCTACAGCTTTACCAGACTCTGGTTTTCACTCATTAGTACAATTGTTTGACTGCAGCTGCCAAATTTCTTGAGGGGAGCATGGGGGCAGAGAGTTATCTACTCCAACCCCTAAAGCATCATTAAAATTACTGGAGCAGGGTTTCTTTTCCTTAAATTTTGTATTGCCCCTCTTCCTGCAAACAGTGCGCATTTTCCATACAAATTATGCCAAGCTTAAGCAGCTCAGAACTGAATCACATCACAATTACAGGATACCCATTTAACCTTAATTTGGCTCCTTTACATACACAAACTAATTACAGAGTATATTTTCCAGAGTAAGCATACCTCATTCAAAACAAAAGATAAGCTTGAGATGTCAGCGGTTAAACCTTTGAAAACAATTTTGCTTTGCTAGACAAGGGAAAAAAATACAAACAGCAATAGACATGCACGACTCCAATGGGAAAAAGTGGTAAGTAGTACCTTATTCCCTCCAGACTCCTGAAAGAGTAAACCTGCTCCTCCCAAATGCAGAGATTTTTAGTAATAATAATAATGACAATTTCAGTCAGTGAAAGCATTATTACAGCCCTGATTGCAGACTAAGACAATTTAAATTATTACATTCCCATCATCACCTAGTGTTTGCTTTAATTTACTGCTTAATATTGCTGGCTTGGCAGTCTACTTAAATTATTCAGCACTTTTGTAATGCATTGCCTCTTTAATTATGCTTTTAAACATAGGTTCTCTCTTCTGCTTGGAAGCAGTTAAATCTAGTTTCCTGCTCCTCCTTTTCATCTTCATGGAAACAAGGCATCATATTAGGATTTTCTCAAACAAGAAAGTTATCATTTTTGCTCAGTAAAATAAAATTAAAAGGTAATGTTTGTCTACTCTGATTTTGCTTCCACATGGCTCCTAGTTATTTTCTGTATCCATCAGTGGAATTAATCATAAAACTTTGGATGACTTTTTTCAAGATGCCCTACCAATGGAAATAAAGCTCTCAAAGGCAGACTTCACACGAAAAGAAAAGAGAAACCGAATTCTTATGGGAAGTACAGTTCTCTTGTGAAATTTGCTACTGTTAGAAGTAAAGAAACTGTTTACCTGCAAACAACCATGCCTGAGAGAAAAGCAAAAATCAAGTTCCAATCCAGGGTGATGAACTGTCCATTAAACTGCAAAGCAACGAAGACACTGCAGTGAGCGCTGAGCGTGGTGTAYGGAGGCAGACTGCAAGCTAAGCCTAGAGAACCACAATCTCATTTTACGCTAACTTGGCTATTGCAGCTTTAAGGGAGAGGTTTGGAAAGTTTTCCACTCCGTACTACTCTTGCATACCCCTTCTAAAATTAGAAAGGGGCAGCTGGCTATTGCGGCCGAAAGAAGAGCAGCCAGCTTTTCCCTCCCCCTTCCTTGACTGACATGCCTCCCAAGAGCCATCGAGGAATTTGGGGAAGGGTGCTTCCACCTGTCGAACATGGCATGAGGTTGTCCAGGCATTCCCATATAAACCCAACTGTCAGGAGCTGACAATAAAACAGGACACCCGACAGCTGTGAGGACTGCAACCCTCCCCCTTCTCCTTCCATACACTCCTACAATTTTGCAGTTTGTATTACAGTGGAAATAACATAAGAAAAATTGTTTTCTGTGTGTGATTTGGGACTATAAAATTGAAAGGCTCATTACAGAGCACTTACTCCTGATTTCCAAATTTGTTCTCAGAGTTTTCCAGCTGTGCTACAGGACCTTAGCACAAAATCTGGCAAGCTGTTTGTGTATCATTACATACCGCCAAAACTGTAATTTTTTTTCTAAATACATTATGCAGGCAACTGCACTGCAGACTGTGTATAGCTACGTTCTGTAAAGCATATACCTACCATTTATAGCAGGTACTTGCATACCTACCTTAACATGGAGCTCAGCTTGCCTTTTGTACCCAATTTGACCTGAATCTCTTACCAGTTCAGAACAGAAATAAATTTATCAAAAAAGCATCCCAAATCCACAATAGTGTTTTTTCTTTAATTTGTGGAGAAGAGAGTGAATGCTTTTGTTGGTGTGAAGAAAGGGGGGAAAAAATTAGTCTTTCGAACTAACCTTTTAAGCACGTTCCAAACTCCTCTTTGCTCAGTGCATTGGGACTCAGAGCAGGGTGTGAAAGACAAGGTAAAACAGATGAGGCTGCACATTACTCTAGGTCCCTTTTACATCATTCACTGCTACAGGCAAAATAGGTATTGTCATCCTCCAGCCGCACAAAGGTGGCAGCTACAGAGGAGGACCCATGCTACACCTTCTGCTTTGGATCGCTGCCTGCAGAGCGGTGACTCTCCCGGCTCCCAGGTGTCTGCTCACAGCAGGAGGAGCATTTTGAGTGCCCCAGGAAAGGCACTCTACCAGGGCAAACTCCCCCATTCTCATTCCTAGACATCTCATCCTGGAACAAGCAGGTCAAGATCCTGAGACGATCAGTGGAGAAAGCAACGAGGGAAACAGACTTGTCACCCCTCAACACACCATACTAAAAATACTTTTTTACTGTTTCCATTAATGCATGCATTTCAGTGTTGAAAACAATGGACTGATCCATGCCTCCATTTCCTGCCATCAGGATGGCACTACATCTTCCAGTCCTCCTCCTTGCAGCACATTTCAGACCCAGAAAGCCTTATCTTCAAGACTGTCAACATGTACATTTCCTTCTATATTTGAGATTCTAGTAACTTCTTGCTATGCATACCATACTTCACAGCTTTTTTGTTTCCTAGTGATGTTTGTCTGTACTTTCTCAAAATTCTTCTCCTAGACTATTCTCTTAAAAGGGAATTTTGTTAAAGTAACTCAAARCTCTTGAAACCCCCTACAGTAACATTCCTGCTCACAGGAACCATATTGCCCATAGGAACTCACAAGGAAGTCATTTGCAGAGTGCTAGAAAACAGGTGTTCTGCACTATTTAGATTATAAATTGAAGTTCAACTGGTTTTGCTCCCCAAAGAATGTTTCTACCCAGAAGTTATACACTCYAAGCCCACAGAACAGTGAGAAACATTCCCCCTTCAGTCTCAAGGCCAGACCCAGTGCCTTCCCTATAAGCACATCTTTCTATTGCAGACTATTTTACTTGTTGAGCTGTTGACAGTTAGGAATAGTTCAACTGCAGAAATGAGTTTTCTCTGGAAGAAGCCAAAGTTTTGGAGAGTTTGGAAAACATCAAATGGCTGTTTGCTGCAAGCAATGAAGTAATAATGAGGATAGCAATCAGCTGCCCGTGAGCAACACGGACAAACATTACTCTCTACCTCTGGCTGAGRAGGAGGTACTTAATGAGACCTGCATTAAGCACCTGCAGATAGCTAATGACAGCCTTTTAAGAAGAAAGCCACAGAAGGCTACAAAGAGGACCTGCTTCTTCAGCAGCACGTACAGTCTTCTAATCCCAAGTCTTCCCACTTCTCCAGAAGGGGCAACAACTGCTGTGTAGCATCTTGCTTTTAATTTATTTTTCCCAGACTCAATCTATATTTGGAAATACACTTCACTTTCCCTAGAGTTAACATAAAATGCAACTCATCTGGCACAACACTATATAGACTGTTAAGTCTTTAGTTTCTAGGCACCTTCCTGTTTTATCTTTAAAGAGTGGAACATAGCTCTTTAATACTCCATAATCTCATAGGTGGGGCAGTTTTAGAAACATAAAATAACCTGGATTATGTAAATTTTATTAGTATAAAAACATGGAATCTCTTGCCTTCATGTCACAGCTTAGTCTTCTCAGTGGTTGCTGATTCCAAGTATATCCTTTTTTTCCTGAGCTAAGTTTTCAGTACAATCTGTCCCTCCAGCCAGTTCACAGTGTACTAATTTGGCACAGCAGAAGTACAGGAACATGTACCTAGGAGTAGGACAAGAATGGAGTAATCCCATTTGTCAGCTGCTGACACTTACACCATACTAATGGTGAACCATATCTTATCATTAGTTCCATCTGAAATCAGAACTGAGGAATAGTACAAGAACACGAAGTAAGAGGAAATTCAGAGCTACTACAATTTCCTGAATTGTGTCCAGTTAGAGAAAAGCCCTGATGGTATCAAATACATATATCCGCATCCCAATATCTATCCCCTATTCAAGTTCCTAAGAAATTATAATTTTGCTAAGGCTATTTTACTTGTCTATAGTTGATCAAAGTTAAAAGAAACAGTCTTAAACATGTAAATAAAAACAGTCTGACCACTTAAAATAGAATTGGCAAATCTTAAAACGAGTTATAAAACAAACAAGTAAATTTATTTTGAATGATTACTAAAATAGTTTACATAATATACAAACAGGTATGCTATCAGTATACACTCAGAAATAAGTCACATTTTTTTAAAAAACATTTGTCCAGTGAAATGTCTAAAATGTAAATACCATCTTTTCCTTCCTGAGTGATTCTTAAACATCTAGAACAGTAGCACTTCCATGTCTCTTTRCTGTTTCTGTTTCTTCACATTAAAATAAAAAGCACGGTCCATTTCTGGCTCTCAGTGGTCAGAACAAACCCACCTGTGGTTTAAGTGACTACAGCTCCAAGTCTCTGAAACTGTGTTCCTTTGTACACTCACRGTGACTGTGGTCCATTCCACATCAACCCCCAAACCTTCACTGGCACAACGAAGCCAGAGGCTCCAGCACCCGAGAGGTTTTCCTGCTGAAGAAGGATGTTTACAACAGGGTAGCTCAGGGGGCCTTGCAAATAAAGGACGTGTCCGAGAGCCACTAATCCCTCAGCTGTTATGAGAAAATGTTCCCCTAATTTGAGACCAGTCTTCACGCATTCCTTCATGCGCATTAAAATTGAACACACACGGACCAATGCTCAAGAGCATACACTAACAGCAGTGATATGGAAGTGCTGCAATTCACTTATATATACCCACACTATTTACAATAGAAACAAGTACATATTTTTTAGTTTGATGTAAGGGATTCTTGGCATGAAGCACTATAAAATATATTTTAGACACAGGCAATGCAAATCTGCTCTTCACTAAAGTTTCATATGGTAAGCAGCAGGTTATATGCAGACACATGAAAAAGGTTATTTTTATAGGATACTGAGTACCACAAATAAATAAATCCTCTTGATGCAAAAATAGTTATCTTATTAAAATGAGAAATAACCTATGTCTTCCTAAATTTTTGTTTAGAAAGGAGATGCAATAAGTCTTTAGCATGCACACACACACACTAGGCTGACATTTATCATTTCTCCCCAAGTTTTAAGACCTGAAAAACTTGACAAAGAGCAGAAAATTCCTGGCAGCAGTGAGGCAGAGGTGCTGAGGGATTATTTAACTGGCATCTACTACTAACGTCAAGCGATCCTTTGTACCTCAGCTTTTCTCGCTCTCCGGAACTGTTTGGGGCAGGCTCATTTAAGGAAGAAATCCTTGCTGAAAGGTTCTCTACAAATCACAAATCTCTTGAGCAATTTTGCCATTTCTAGAAGTCCCCAGAGACAGCCAACATCTATGCTGCAGTCAACTGGACCAAGAAAAAGCTCACGCTTGAACTCATACCACTTTATCATCATTTCAATTCATTAAGTGTCCCAGACAAAAAAGAAAGCAATTCTGTCAGATGAAGCYGAGCTTTTACATCCCATTACCTTGTCACACTCAATACCAGCATTTCCCACCACTAGAAGGGATCCTCAGTGCAAAGTCAATAGTGCACCAAGACGGCTTTACAAGCAGTTGAATGATTTGCAGTAGGGGACACCTATTTCCAACTCCAGGGTGCTCGACCTGAATAAGTTACCAAATACAACTTACCAAGAACTATGTTCCTTTCTCACATTTTGCAGTTTATTTAGAGAGGTCCCAGTTACTTTAGCAGAAACAACCTTGCCAGTTGGTTGGATTTCCTTGCACAGAAAGCACTGTGTGCTGCTCAGCAGCTGTAGGAAGTTCTGCCCTGTTCAGCCATTACAACACACATTTTCTGTCTTCCTCCTTTCCTGAGCCTTCTCTAACAACTTATGTGCATCCCTCTACAGGGAGGTCCTTTTCAGGCCAAACAGGCAAGACAAGGTGAGATATACGGCTCCACAGTCCGCTCAGCTTATCTGTGTCCATGTTCTTGTAAGAACTAGGAGCATCTGAACTGGTGAACTTGGTCCAGAGGAAATCCCGCACTTTCTCCTCAACTTCTTGCAAGGTCAGGCTCTTTCTCAGAGACTGCTCATCCAGGAGAACTGTCAGCAGAAGAGCTACATCCTTAAATGCTGCATTTTCATGGTCACAGTACTTGTAAAAGATTAAGGTGGAGCCTGCAGGCAGTAATTCAAATCGATGCACCACTGCTACCTTCTTGCCTCCTTTGAACCCAGAGCTGAGCTCATTATCTACTTCCAGCTTAACAATATCGCTATCCAATACGGCTTTGTCTGCCCCATTAATTTTGATTGCAGTAGCATTCTGGGAGGAGGCAAAAGCATCCGCAATCTCATTACTTAAGCACTTCAGYGCCTTCTCAGCTTCTTGGCCAGCTGTGAACAGCAAAATGGCTGGCTCCAAACGCAGATGGGAAGCATTGAGGTGTTTCTCAAGGAACATGTGTGTTCTCTTCCACAGATTGGGATCCTGACTTTGATAAGTATTTTTGAGTCTCCTCATCTGGGCCCGAAATGCTTGCAGAATTTGAATATCTCTACTTGACAAAGTTGCATCTAGAAACCTTGGCATTCCACTCCACAGGACCCAAAGCAATGGGATACTAATTAACAGAATAAGCAGTAACAAAGTCCAGCCCTTGTGAAATCCACTCTGCAATCCACAAGCACCTATAGAAAGGAGGACCAAACAGGGAGAAGAAAAAATGTTTTAAAATGAATCAGAAGTCAACAAGCAAGAGGAAAATAGAGGAACCAGTAGAAGTCAGTGAACTCATCTCACTATCTTGAGCTATCAGTACAGTAGCTGAATACAGAATCACAGAATGGTTGAGGTTGGAAGGGACCTCAGGAGATCATCTAGTTCAACCCCCCTGCTCAAGCAGGGTCACCTAGAGCACGTTGTCCAGGACCCTGTCCAGATAGCTTTTGAATATCTCCAAGAAAGGAGACTCCACAACCTCTCTGGGCAACCTGTTCCAGTGCTCTGTWACCCTCACAGTAAAGAAGTTTTTCCTCATGTTCAGGTGGAGCTTCCTGTGTTTCAGTTTGTGCCCGTTGCCTCTCGTCCTGTCGCTGGGCACCACTGAAAAGAGTCTGGCTCCATCCTCTTGACACCCTCCCTTTAGATATTTGTACACATTAATAAGATCCCCCCTCAGTCTTCTCACCTCCAGGCTGAAGAGGCCCAGATCAGAAGATATTCTAATTTTAAAAAAAGCTTTCAGCTTCTTTATTAACATAGTGAAGTGACACGATAGCATTAAAAAAAAAAAAGGTTTTTTTGAAATATTTCTGGAAATGACAGAGTAACTGCACATCCTTCTGAAAAAGGAGTTCTTCTAAAAGTTTGATACCCCACCCTTTATTTAATCAAACACAAATTAACAACTTAAAATAGTTCTGAAAAAGGTCAGGTTTGTTCCTACATTTAGGTTGGGGAGAAACAGACCAATACAAAACCTGGCATTACTAGAATGGTTTCTGTGGTGCTATTTYTCCTTCCTATCCCAATAAGGATAATAAAAATAGTTTCTGCTGCAGTATTTGCATTTTAAACATTGGAGCTCAACACTATCAGAGTATACATGGTTTGATCTGATTTTGTTTTGAACAGTTTAATTAACACTTGCTTGACCTACTATGAGGCCTAAGTCCTGATTCTGTTCCCAACAAAATCGGTGACAAAAAAAACAGTAAATTCCCCAGAAACAGGAAAAAAACCTTACACCTTTTWACATCCTAACCTATAGGATAACAGCAAAACAGCTGTTAAATAAGAACAGCACTAGGCCTGCCTCTACTTTAATCTTGCAGCAAACTTGTAAGCACTATAGATGGAAGACCTTAAATGCAGGYGGAAACATTAGTTATTTTACAAGACGCCTCTTTCCTTAGTGCTGAAGACTTGCTCCCTAGGGCATGTGTTATCTGTTCAGGCAAGGACCTTCAGTTGAACACCAGCTACCAGGAKATCTAATACTTGGACAGGCATGAAAATGGTTAAACATAACAAATATGAAACAGAAGTGAAAGCAGAAGTCTTACTTTTGGCCAAAGGCTGTGACTGCTTCCCTRTATTGGGCCGATCTCGAGATTTAATTCTGTCTGTTAAGAGATTAAGAGAGGAACATGAGAATAATACATAAGACAACAATTCTGACCAACCTTCCGGCAGAGAATTTGAAAGGACATTGAAATCACAGAACTGCATTGCTTTAGTTGGAAAGCCGTTTCCAGTTATGCTTTTACAYACTAAATTCTACAAAGCCTACAAGAAGGTTAACAGACTATTCTTGAATAAAACCTTGTTGATGTGAACCCAGTCCTGCTAAATAGGAGCAAAGGCAAGGCTATGACCTCATCCTGGGCATTACTTTGACAGGAATGGGGTGTCCTATTCCCTTCTGCATCAAGAGCTTCCTGTGCTAGTCTAGAACTAGAAAAAGGACATGTTCACCACTACTACTAGCCTGAGAAGAAATCCCATTCAACTGGCAGACCAACTCTAGGATTCCCATCTACACTCTTTGCCAAATGCCAGTTCTTAAGTCATCTTGACAATTTTGCATAAAAAGCACAAATCACCAATTGATCACAGATTGCCCCCAATGACTTAACTCTTCAAGAGTTATACAAATAAAAACTGAGGCATTTCAAGTACAAGATGACAAACTGGCAAAGGCTGAGCAACTTGCATGTTTTTCTACACAGGGGTACCACATCCTGATTAAGGTCTTCGATTTTGTTCATGAAGTTGGAAGACAGAAAATAGAAGCTCAGTTGAAACATGTTTTCGGAAAATAACATCATGAAAGATTTAAGTAGCAAAAGCACAGTGTTATTTTAAAGGCACAGTCTCGTATCTCCTCTCCAACTAGCTAGGGTCAGATGCCTGTTTTATTGGCAGTCAGGCTATTGGGATGAATCATGCTTTTAAAGCAAAATACAAGCTTTCAACTGAAAATATATTCTTGGTCTATTTATTTAAATGAGGTCAGACAGCAAGATACTAGAGACATTATCCCTAAAAGAGTTGTGAACAGCTTTCCTTAGCCCAAGAGACCTGTATGAATATATACAGTGCAATTACTGGTCAGCACGTTTTCTACATTTAGTCAGTTAATTAAAAACACAAGAATTTTTTGCTCCTTGAGAACTACAGCAACCAGTTCAACAGTGAAGGCTCTTTATTAATATATAGACAGACCAATGAGGATGTTGTCAGTGACATTATCAAGAATAAATTCAACAAACACACCCTGCAGCAGTTATTTCAAGAACACCAAAATAAATGCTACAACTTTGTTTCTGTATGAATGTAATCACCCAGGTGCTAAAAGCAGCTCTGGTTTAAGCCAGAGCTTAACTGGCTTAACAGAACTACTCCATTCCCCMTTTTTTCCCCTTGACAGAGCACAGACATTGAACTTTTAACTGGCTAATCTGAAGTAAGCATTCTAACAGTTAACAGATTACTATCTGTAATATTTTGTAATGCAACCCTGTTTAGAGACACTAGTTTTCATATTTACAAAACAGCAGTAATTCACACTTTAAAGTAAACAAAATATTTCAGTAAATGGTCTAATACTAGATCCTACTCTACCTATGAATCTTGGCTTATTTACAACACAACTTCCTTAAAGACCAAACAAGTTATTGTCTTGCCTAACTCCAACAGGGTACTTCTGTAGACACTCTAAAGCTTTTAATTTCAAGTGACTTTCCAAATTCTTCACTCAACCACATAACTGATCACTCCTGCAGCACATACTGCCTCTAACACAGGAAAGAAAAAGTACCAGACTAGCAAGAACTACCTGCATCAGTTAATTTTTCAAAGGCTTTTCACCAATATGCAGCTACCATAAGATAAACCTCTCTTATAGAAGGCACCATAGTTTAAAAAAAAAAACAACAACAACAACAACAACAACACCACACACCTAAAAGTTCTCTAAATTGAATTCTGATTTACAAACTTGTTTCCACCCTAAGCAGGTTTAGATAAACAAAGTGCTGACACTGTAAGAACAGAAAAGGAAGACTCCACTTAGAATTCAGAGTAAATTTTTTCCTATTTCAAGAACTCTGCCAAGAAGAGAAAAAAAACAAAGAACTCCCCACAAAAGACACAAAGCCTGAAACGCAAAGAACTGATCATTAGGTGAGCAGACTAGAGYATGCCAGTGGAGAAAAGCATCGCTCCACTCCAAGAGGACCAGATGATTAATTCAGTCATAGCAGGCCACTATCACCCAGGCTAAACAGGAATGTGACGCGTGTGTGTGTCTGCATGCGTGTGTGCATAAGAACCGATCTAACAGTCATTGCTACCAAAAGGTGACGGTTGTGCTCCCTTCCTCACACAATACCACTGCTACGTGCTCTGGCACTTACTGATTGTCCAATGAGTCAATTCAACTACCTAACCTAGCCAAAAAAAAAAGTGGATTATTTTCTGTTGGGTCAGCAAGGTGAATAACCTCATAGAATGATCTGGCTCCGAGATATACTGGTGTCTCCATCTCCTCTATTTGGGTCTGCCTCCTGGGTCTCTCTCTCTCTCTCCACCTTCTCGAGCAAAGTGTTACAAGGCACAAGAAAGATATAAGCACAGAAAAGTAAAAGGGCCCTTTTCACTAGGCTCTTTTTTCTTGGTTCACTTTTCATTTAGGTACAGGCAAAGATTAAGTATTTACTTTTCCACTTACTTTGCAATGTAGGCGAGTGGTGCTCTTCCTTTTTCTCAATGAAGTCAGCCTTGCTTTCTGAAACCAAAGCAAAATGGGAAGACTTGGTTATCACATCAGAGTTTAGAATAAGAAAGAGAAGCCATACACGCWTTTAGCTCTTTCTGTGAATTCTTCAAAAGATTATCAGAGAAGTAGTCACATCTATATGAACTACCAAAACAAACCTGCTCCATACGACAGCCTCTTAGACTGCTCTGCAGAGGGAGGAAGCTACCATATCTAACAGAAAGGGCTCAGTTTGGCCCTCCACACTGTTTTTCCCAGCAGGCCACAAACATTAKTGTTTCCTCCTACTTTTTTTTTTTCAATGCAATAATAATAAAACATAAAGGATGAGAAATTAGCAGCATCAATTGAATTCTCATAAGYACCACAAGATTTGTTACTTTCCAAACGGAAAGCTGACTGAGTCGACAGATAGACACAATTTTATTATAAACAGTCTCATTCAGATTTTCTCTCCTTTAGATCAAGATACACAAGCCAAAAAACAAGCAAAACCAGCATCAACTGAAGACAAAACACACAGTGGTGGAGAAGGTATTGACAAAACTACTGTTGTTACCTTTTAACAGCGTATCAGTGTCTGGCTGATGTCCTGCCRGTTTCTTGGGTTCATCGCTGTCATAAGCCTTTGCCTTTTCCTTTTTTGGTTGCTCTGGAAGGAAGTAAGTTGAAGGACTACCTGATAGAGGGGAAAAAAAAAAAAGGATTTGTATAGTTAGTACCATTTGTGTTCACAACACTGAAGGACCAAGACACTGTTTAGAACATTTATGAACTGAACAAATGGTTTTCAAGTTGTGATCTCCCAAGGGTCACTTTCTTGAAAAGTCCCCAAAAGGGGYTACAAAATGAAAAGCCTACAGCAAATTCAAATCCACTACAAATAAAGCTGCCTATGCACCAGTCAGAAATTTTGAGTCCTCAGCTTAAAAATGCTTGGAGGAAAAAAAAAATAAATAAAAAGCCCAATACCAGATGCTAAGAGCCAAGAAATACCACACTAAAGGGATTCAGTGTAAACTAGTAAATACACAAGCATGGGAGTAAAGAGAATTTTTCCCCACTGAGTTTTGGGCACACCATTTACAAACAATAATCGTTCTATGTTCTCCATAGCGCCAGGCAGAGGGGAAAAGAAAGAGAAGCACTTTAAGAACATAAATTCCCCTTTTAAGTGGTCCAAGCCATTCTTCAGTTGGGCCTCCCTCTCTCTCCCCATCTGTCTCCCACCATAGAGGAAATCTAGGGCACCTACACTCCTAACTTAACCCCCTCACTTAGCTGGGAAGAATCTAAACCAACACCTTTAGTTTGCTTGCCAAATTATGCAGCCATTTAGACACTAACACCCATCTTAGTTAATGTTACTATCTAGAAAGAATAAAGTCCAGTAAGGCAACGGGAGTTGCAGAGCAAAGGTCAGGGCTGGAAAGCCAGTCAAAAGTGGAGAACCAAGAGAAGAGGTTTGAAAAAATAAAGTGCAACCACATGGTTGCCCAGATTCACAGAAGGGGGAAAAAAAAAAACGCAGGTACGTAATAAAAGTTGAAGTACAACCGGGGAATGAAGATCATGATACAGTGATCAAGCTGAGGGCATAAATGGAGGAAATCACAAACAGAAGAATACAAYTGCTAACGCTTTTCTCTCTGTGATACCCACACTGGGCCCTTTTTGTATTCGTTGAACAGTACAAGGTTCTCCTGTGGTTTAATACGTTTTTATAGTTCTTATACCACACACATGAAAGCAACGCCACCTTGCCACCTAGTGTTTATTATTTTACTTCAAGAAAAGTAAACAATCTGATTAGAATATGTTCTGGCACCTTTCGCATGCCCGTGTATATGAAGTACACAAAGAAAAAAAGAAAGGGAAGAAAAAACACCGTAAGTTTGAAACTAAAAGTCACATGTACAACAGTAAAATATCTGCAAATTTTGAGGGAGATATTGTATTTTCAAAGCTATCCCAAACAACTGTGTAATGACTGTAATTTCTCACCAAGGTAAGAAAAACATTCACCCATTTACTCGATTTCAAGATATTCAAGATTGCCAAACAACGTAGCCATATTTCAGTATGCATGGAGGCTTTGCAAGCAAATCTCACTAGTAGTGTTAGCTAGTAATCAAAGGTCAAGAAGGTCTATGARTCTAAAGAGGGCTACTCATGCACTCCACACTGTTTAATTCCTCTCCCCTTCTCTGAGTCAATCAGTACTCTGCATCTCTCAAAGCGTCCTAAGAAAGTTGTTGCAAGCAGGAAAGAAGACGTAAACATACACAACTATTTCGCACATGAAGACAGCCTGTGAATCAGCAGTTTCTGTTTCATYCACTAACAGCGGATACCTCCAACAGACAGGCAGACTATTAGTGTAGCAGGCTGCACGCATGGCAACCCTTCCAGAGGAAATAAATTCCCCATTCATGAACTTTAACTTTCAAAAAACAAACAAACATTGCTGTTCTTCCCTTACAAGACCTTCAACCTCCTACCAAAAGGATCGTCCCTGCCTCTCAAACAAACTAGGGAGAATTTACTAATCCACCTTAAATCTGCCAGCCAGCCACCTTCTGCACAATCAGGCACCTGCCAAGAGAGAATGATCTATCCCCATTTCATACACGTTTGATCAAAGGGATTAGAAAACCATGAATTTATAAAAGGCTTATAAACCAAAATATAAAGCTGCTATTTTAACGTAGTGCAGCTCACTCTTGAAGTCTGGTAAATCTCTAGCCTTATGGGTTCAGTCTTCTTCAATACCAAGATGAGACTGCATGCAACACATACGCTGCAATATTCCACAGCCACTATAGACTGCATGTATTCAAGTGCCAAAAACATCTAGCTCGTGCCTTTAATTTGTAGAGTCACACATTCTACTTGCATATTTTAGGACAACTTCAACAGAGATTACTAACACACATATTCTAGATCAGCTAGCAAAAGAACATCTTTTGCTAGCTGATCTGGAAGATGCCTTATTTGTGACAGGGTATTTTATAGGGTCTTTAAGCTTTTTAGCTTTAGAAGCAAGTTTCCCAATTCATATTTAAAATGTTGAAGCAGGAGTCRGAAACCAGTTTTTCAAGTTGTGGTTTTGTTTCCATTCTGCTCTCAGGGAAGAGCAACTACAAGGAAACTGAAAGTCCTTACAAAAACCCCCATGCAGTCCCACTGCTCTTCCCTAAACTCTCCAGAAAAAAATACTGTTATACCCACAAATGAGAGGCCTGTGAGGAGGAGGGGGAGTTGTTCTTCTATTCCTTCACTTCTGTATAAAGCACTAAGGTCTCTTAACTTTCTACYTTTACACCCATTGTCAATATAATCAAATACCACTGATGTTAAAATCTTGGCATCTCTCCTTCCCATCCTCATTTTTCGGGATGCCAGCGTAAGAAAAAAATCCACTCTCCTATAGCTTGTAAGACAGCCCAGACACATTTATCATAATAAGCACGTTAGTGCCACGATAGCCATCATTTGGGAGTAATGGCTTCCCACAGCATTTTTCACCGGTAAAGCTAACGGTACTTTTTTATGCGCTAACCAGTTGTGCATATGACAATTCCCATTCTTAAATGGATAACTATTGACACTTCTTACTTTCCCCCCAAAATACGCCCACTCTCTCCCTTCCTCCCTCAAGGAGGGATTCTTCCACGTCTCCTGGAAGTTTTAAAACTGAAGCATGACGCTGGCAGCCCTTACTTATCCAAGCTAGCATTTCAGTGGCCAAGCCCAGACAATACTGCGTACTTAAGGCCATGCACTGTAGCTGTAACAAGAGCTCAGTCACAGCCCTGCCACAAGAGTACAGATGGAAACAGAGGAGTCTCAGGCCAGCCCAATTCACCCATCTGGGCATTACCAAATACTGCTCAACTCAAAGAGACCAAAAGATAAAAAAAGGAAGGAAACAAAGATGATTTGCTGSCAGTTTTCTGTTGGAATGACAAATTTCTAAAGCTACAGCCACACAACTAGGTGTTATGCAGTTAGCATCACTCTAAAATTTTAAAAAGGATATCATTTTCATCAAGTAAGGAAATAAAGATGTGCTACAGAGGTAACACAGTTGCTGTCCAGCTCAGTGTCTGGCAGCAAATAACAACATATGCTTGATGCTTCAGAGAAAGGACCGGCAAGCCCAGTTACGGACTTCCTCAAAAGCAATGTTGCACATTGGATGGGGAAGTCTTGCTATGATCTATTTTTTGCAAATCAAGATATTTTCTTTAAATTCAGGCTTCTAAAACAAAGTAGCTTTAGTAAAATCAGCTACCCCCAATTTTAATCCCCTGACTAAACACTGTTCCAAGTCTGGCTAAAACAGTCATCTTAGGGCTCCCGAGCGCTCTACATGYGCCTATCATTTTGAAAGGCTGAGAAGCACTTCCAGTTTTACACGTACAGAATCAAAGCAGAAGTAGGATTTCCTCACCTGGACACCAGARGAGACCAGCAAAGGAGCTAAAACCCAATAAACTATGCTTCCTCAGGCCTTGGGCCTTTCAGTATCTTTGCAATGCAGAGCAGCAAACGCAGTAACTTCCCTGGGTTAGAAGCCAAAACTTACCTGCCGATCTACACGCTCTAATAGGGGGTCGAGTCAAGGAAGCTGGACTTCCAAAGGGATGCTCATTTGCTAAAACAAGAAATATATTAAGTGCGCGGCAGAGCCCAGCAGCCCACAGCGGCTCCCTTTCAGGACGGGGTTGAAGCCCACCTAGCTGACCAAGGGACGCCAGCCCGAGGCGAGGCCGGCCTCGCCCTGCTCCAGCCAGGCCAGGAGGCAGAACACGGCGCTGCGAGCCCTGACTCCGGTTATCCCGGCCCAAACACCGCGCCCACTGCTCCGTCGAGCCCCTGCCGGGAGGCCGCGCTTTCCCCGTCGCCTCCGGTCGTTAACGGCGCCATTTGCCGCTCCCCTCACGGGAGGCTGCGCGTTAACTGCGCGCCCCCGGGGGCGGCTGGCGGCCGAGGAGCCCCTCCGAGGGGCAGGCCCGGGGCCGGGCAGGGGCGAGCAGGGCCGGGCAGCCCGCGGAGGAGCGTCCGGCCGCGGTGCCCCGCCGCGGGCCCGGCCTGTCTTCCCCCCCGCCCGGCCCACGCACACGCACACGCGGCGCGCCCGCCCGCACCACTTCGCGCCGCCCCCCCCGCGCCCTCAACCGCGGGATCCACCGCGGAGCGCTGAGCGCGCCCGCCCGCGCCGCTCACCCTCCAGAGCGCCTCCGGAACCGGGACCGGGACCAGGCTCGGCCTCGGCCTCCTCCGCCTGCGCCGCTCCTGCCGCGCCCGACAGCCGGGGGCTCTTCCGCCTGCGCTTCAGCTCGGTGGCGTCCGGCGGAGCCTGCCCGTCGCTGCCCCCCACCATCCTCCCCGCCGCCGCTACCGCCCCACGGCGCC
>NW_020450927.1:1662059-1677997 GCF_003343035.1 Apteryx rowi | reverse complement strand
GGGGGGGGCTCTGCCTCTGCACACCCCGTTCCCCTCTGTAACCTGCAGGCGGTTTGGGACGAGTCGCCGAGAAAACGGCAGTTGGAGGGTTTCCGCTTGCCGAAAACTGAAATCCAGGAAAAGGCAACAAACCTCATTGCCGCATCTTGTCTTTCGGGGGGCCCCGAAACACGTGCAATSCAGTTCGTGACAGTATTTATCTTGCGGGGCTGCAAACCGGGTACCCGCGTGCATGTTTTGTGCACGTAAGCGAGAATCCCGCATGATGGAAATGCCCTTCAGTTCTTGGCTTCTGTAACCGTCCTGCCCGTATGCACATTTCAAGATAAAAAGGATGTTAATGCTGTATAATAAGCACACTAAATGTCCCAGTTTTGTTTCGAGGCAAGCGAATATTGAGAGATAAATTATGCATAGCTTCATCCGTACCAGCAATAGAATAAATACCGTCATTCTTTTAAGATATAAGAGCAGAATGCAGACACTGAGCAATGTTTTCTAAAACAAAAATACAAGAGAGTGTAATAAATACCTCATTAGGAGGTTTCAAAGTACAACTGCACTCTTTATTCTGACTCAAATCAAGTAGAAAAAGATCTGCTGGATGACTGGCTCATCATTTCCAATCTGACAGGTGACCTGGTAGAAATTAAGTTAGAAGTAGTATCACTTTATTCACAGGTTTCCAAAGAACATAACTAAATGATTACATTATGTAAACAATTACATTAGGTAAAGAAAAATAGGACTCGAAAACATGTTATTTATAATCCAATTAATTTATGATTACCCTTCATCCTTCTGCAGACTGAAAAGGGACACAATTCCTCTTTAATGAAAACTCCTCATCAAACTTGGGTTAAAAAAAAGAACAGATTTGTTAAGTCAGAGTTCTATATACCAGCTCAAATCCAGTGGCATGAGTGCTAAAAGGAAAAAAGCAACATTAAAAAATGTCAACATGCTTTTTTGTAATAGTTTTGTGGTCATGGATAACTCCAAAACAGTTTTGTCGTAGTTAATTCTCTTGCCAAAATGCTTTTCAGTAACCAAGTCTTCAGTCTGCAAAGACTTAAACTAACGCCCGACTTTGTCCATGATTCACCTCTTCCACTCTGGGGGGTGCAGTTGCACCATCAGTTTTGTGACACTTGTGCATCTGCTAAAAGGGTAGTTAGTCCCTTTGCCCGCTCCTGATTGCCTCCTGTCGTGGAATGACTGGCTACCTGGATGTAGGGACAGATGGATGTAACATACTTTGATTTTAATGAACATTTTGACACTGTCTCCCACAGTAACCTCATTTTGCACATAAGAAAGTATGGGCTTGAGAAGCCAACTCTTAAGTGGGTTGAAAGCTGGCTGGACTACCAGGCCTGAGGGTTAGTAATCAGTGGCTCAACATCCAGGCAGCCGCAAGCAGCAAGCCCAGAGGTGGATGCAGGGAGTGATAGCGTTCAACAGCTTCATCAGGGACCTGGAGCCTCACACATCCTCACACATCTGCAAACATTACCAACTTTCTCCCCCTTGCCTTCCCCCCTTGAATAAGCTCCCTGCCTCTCCCTGCAGTCCCCTGCAACTCCCGTCCACTTTGGCCACCTTTGCTGTTTCTTACTTATGGCTAGAAGTGGATCAAGTCAAATGTCTCTTTGGCCAGGCATGCAAGGTGGACAGCAACGAAGAACAGGACCCTTAGGGAGCTGTTGGTCTGTTCACAGCCTGATCTTGGCACTGTGTATCCAGCAGCTATGAAGCCAGGCGAGCTCTCTCTCTAGATAAGCCACTGAGACTGTTGCTTCCTGCTTTGCCGTCCTCCCCGGATTTACAGTTCTCTGCTGCAACCTGTGAGAGGCTGGCCATGATAAAAGAATTTGCTGAATCTGCCACGAAGGGAGGTGGACTCTGTCCTCTCTCAGCCACTATCAACAGGGTGGCTCTGCAGTTCACCGAGGAAGCTGCCTGCCTTTCTTCATTGCTGCAGAGCAGGTACAATCTTGCTACTGCTACAGGAGGCAGGAAAGCAAGGAGATCAGTACTGGCTATGAAGAAGCCCATTTATTCTCTATCCAGCCCAAATCAACATCTATCTTGGCAGTATTATGGTCCCTCTTGCATCATGCGACCAGATTTGTTTCTGTCATAAAATCTGTACAGTCTTGTGCCCATGCACACATCTGATCATGAGGTGCCACCTTTCTGATATGACCAACATGGGTATTGATACGCATGCACACACTTACCGTTCGTGTAGCATGGCTCACACGTGCATGTCTGTCTCATAACTGAGCAATCACAATAGGTTGAGGGACAGACACAAAAGCAGGCGCAGGATGGGGGACAGGTCGTGGAGGCCTTTGGAAAGAGGGAGCAGGCCGTCCTGCAGACCCAATGGCACAGTTAACCTCCTTTTGGCTTTAATACCCACAGTACAACCATTTGGGATGCTGGAGGAGTGTGAGGAGAATGACCACAGAGCGGCACCGGGCTCACGTGCTCCACCTAAATGGCATCTCTCATTGCCAGGGACATCCCTGCCCAGCCCTGCACTATCTGCTGGTGGACCTGCTGCCCATGAATGAGTCCAGTCCTTTTTCTGAACCTGCTGACCCTCTGCCTCCACAGCCTTCTGTAGCAACAAAGTCCAGAAGTTTTCTATGCACAGCATAAAGAAGTATTTTTTTTTTTCTGCCCACTTGAACCCGACCTCCTACCTGCTTTATCAGGCGCCCCACGTTCTCTTATTGAGGGATCTGGAGAATAACAACTCCACATCAATCAACTCCCCTCTCTGCTTTCCAGACTGACGAGCCCCAGCCGCTCAGTCTCTGCTCCATGCCGGCACTGTTTTGGTTGCCTTTCCCTGTGCTTTGGCTCAGCCGTATTCTGCTGGGACCCCCCGGGGGCTGGTAAAGAGGCTGCGGGCTGAGAGGGGGGCTGCAGGCTCTGCACTGCTGTTCCTCGCCCCGCATGCCTTCCCGCCCCACGTGCCCTGCCCCAGGCCACCGGTCCCCTTGAAACGCCCCCCAGCAGGGTACCGGGCGGCAGGGGGTGGAACGTGTCTGTCCCCTGCGTGGACACAGAGAGGGCAGTTATAATTTTTTGTGAGAACCGTTGCCCCAGCGAGGCCGGGAGCAGCTCCGCAGCCTGGCTCTGGGCTCCTCCGCCTGCTGCGGCGTGCGGAGCGCGCCGCAGGGGAGGTGCCGGGGGCGTCCCCGCGCCTGGCCCCCTCCGGGCGGCTGCTCGGCTGCTCCGGCCTCCCTGCACCCGCAGAAGGTGACGTTTCCAGGGTCTGGGGGTCACTGGCTACGTTTGGGGCTTTTTGTAACACTGCCCTCTTCCTAAATCGTCTCTTCTCGCAAAACAATTTCTCTCCCCGCTTCGATTTATTTAAATCTGCAACACTGTTACCTAACATGGGAAGAAGCTAGTCATTCAGTTTGCCTGAAGGAAACGACGTGCAACTCCAGAGTCTCGGAAACACAGCCAAAAAAAATGTACGGCTTCCTAAACGCTCGGAGAGCGACGCCCTTGCTGATGTAGTTATTGCTCATTAAGGAAAAGTCTTTGGAGGGAGAGAAGGAAAACTACAGCTCCCAGCAGCCTGCCCGGGCACCGGGGAAGGGCAGAGTTCGCTGTCACGTTGACAGCCGAGGGCTAAGGGTGCGCGCCGGGGAGCGGGCTGCCGTGGGGGCCTCCGCGAAGGGCGGCTGCGGTGCCGTCGCCAGCCGCCGCTCGCAGCCCCGCTGCTCCGCTTCGCCGCCCCGACCGGCTCCCAGCCCGCCCGGGTAAGCGCCGACTCCGCCGGCCGCTTTGCTCCTCCGACTTCCTTCTTCTGCGAGCGTCACGGCGGGGACCCAGCACGGGGAGGGCACGGGAGGGACGCGGGCCCGAAGCGCTGGAAGAGCCGCTGTAAAGATCAGATATTGGGATCCTGTATTTCACAGACATCTGCAGGGTCCGGTCCCCAGCAGGGAAACTTTCTCATGTGTTTTACCTGCTGCCTATTGCTCGCTCAGGAAACCTACGGGCTGGAGAGGGTAGTGATGGGGAAACGTGAGCACCGGAGAAGTCCGCTTCCACAGTGCCCGTCCAAGCCCATTAATACCCATTAATTAGCGTAAAAAATTAATCATTTAATGTTATCAAAGCAAAGCCGGGGCTTTGCTCCATGTCGACGCGGCTGCGTTGTGCAAGGCACCGGCTGTCTCCAAGCGCACGGAGCAGCCCGCGAGGCCTGCGGAGGCGGCGCAGCATGGCCACGGCCGCCCGGCTGGGGAGGAAACCCGTGGCCCTGCACATCGGCTCGTCCCCAGGCAGCTCCGCACAGTTCGCGTAGCCGCTGGACTGTCGGTAGCTTGCTGAGCAGGTGAAATAGTTACTATCGCTTGGGCTCGAGCGCTCGCATCACGTGTTACCGAAAATGCGCCCGGGCACATCCATCCATTTTCACATCGCCCAACCAGCCTGATAAGCACGGCCAGGGAGGGAGCGGCCTCCTTTTCCGCTCAATCACTGCTTCTCTGCTTGTGCTTATCAGCTCTGCTGGCGTTCAGTCGCAGATCCCGAGGCCCCGAAGGGATGGTGTCTGCGTGCGGGGTGGGACTCGCTCGGCCACTCAAGCAGCAGGGCAACAAGTCTCCTTCTGACCAAATGAGAAAGTGAAACAACCGTGTGGAGCCCACGACTCCGGGAGAGCAGGAAGATGGAAGAGAATCCAAGTGTGGACCTCTGCAGAGGTAAGTGAATCCTACACGTACTTCATGTGCTAGGAAAAACCCCTTTGCAAGAAAATTCCAACAGTGAAAAGGGAAACCCGAAAAAAGAAAGAGACCCCCCCCCCCCCGCGAAAACCTCCAGGCAAAAAAAAGCAAGCTTTTTTTCTTTCTTTCTTTCTTTTTTTTTTTTTAAAGACGAGTAACAAGTTACTTTCAGTTTTGGATTCCCGGCAGTGACAAGCTTAGACTCGGTGTCCAGGACTGTAGTGCAAGAAGAGTCAGAGATGAGGGCTCCAGAATGGGAGAGGTTTCTTCCCGGCCTCCCAGTGCTTCCCCGTGCCGAGGAGGCGGCTTTGCGAAGCTGGTTGCGGAGAGGCGAATACCGTCTCGGGGGCAGCAACCCAGCGAGAGGGCAATCCCGTGGAGCAACTCCCATCGCAGGGCTACACGCGATGGGTGGCAGGGTAGAGAGCAACTCCCTCCCGCTACCGGCCGAGGAGGAAGAGGCTCTGTTGCATGCCGGTATCTCAGATGGACCCGCTGAGAGAGGCAGCTCTGAGTTTACAACAAACACGCTCCCAGTTGAGCAGCAAGTCTCATAGGCTTGTACCTGGCAGGCGGACACGCATTTCACACTGAGACAACTTAGCTCAAGCACAGGATCCAAACTCCGCAGAGCCCAGAAACCGCAAATCTACAGGTGCTTAAATAACAAGCCCTTCTTCCACCACCTATGGACGGGAAGCCTCCCTGGGGAGGCAGGAGAAGGCGGCACTGTTTGTGACCAGCTTGAATAGCAGGATACCTCTCAGGTTCCTCGTATTTCAGTGTATAGCATGTACTTGCATTCTCCTGGTGCCTTGTTATTACTGCTACATGTGGGTATTTCAGTGATACCTAGATGCTATAATCAGATGAGACCTGTCCTAAATGTTCCGAAATGTTCCCATAGTAATCAGCAAGAATGAACATAATAATCATGCTCCAAAGGACAGCATGTTCTGACATGAAACAAGTGCAGCTATTTTTCTGTTTTCAAATTAGTGAGGAGTTCCTTGCCATTTGTATTGATCTTTATTCTAATTTTAGTATGATCATTTCTGTCACTGTAGTGCTTGATCTGTAGGATCATTCATAAGTAACTTTTTACAAAGAGTGTCAGAGATTTGAGCTGCAGTGTTTAGTTTTGTAAGGTTCAGAATATTTTGCAAATACTTATGTTCAATTTCAGAACTTCTCTGTTGAATTACTCTCTGATATTTGCTTTTAATTTGCTGTTTCTACAATACGTGATCCTAACTGTTTGGGAGAACAGCTCCAGAACAGGGACAGAGGAAGAGCACAAGTAGAGCTAACAATTTTTCTTCAGGCAGATGCTCAAACTGTGTTGACATTAACTATTCTGGCCAATATCCAACAACAGCTTTAGAAATGCTTTAAATCCATCATCTTAATTTACCAGCCTAGGAAAACCACTATCTGTGGAAGATGTGGTAACTTATCCTAACACTTAATGAAGAAATTGCTCCCCATCATAGGACAATGTTAATGGGGTTTGTGTATTAAAAGCATTTCAACTTACCAGCACTGGACAGGTTGAAGTGTGGATAGAGGAGTGTGTCCCTAAAAGTGATCAGTCATTGTATGGCCACTATTGCACTCACAAATGCAGAGACTCAGCTGAGTCCTTTCTGAAAGCATGAAGCAGCACGATTCATTAGTGATGACGGTTGGTCACGGTAAATTCTCTATTTGGCAGTTTGTTTGTATAGATGTTTCTGAAATGCAAAGATTGGGAGTTTTGCTGGGTGGTGGTAAAGAATTGGGTTTTCTTGACTCCTGTATGGATAGTTGAGCTGTGAACTCTGATCCCAACAGCTGAGCCAGCCCAGGATGAGGTGGAGAGCACAGCAGAGCATCCTGTCCACCAAGAGACCCCTCCAGAAACACTTGGGCACCAAGTGACAAACAGCTGGCCTGACACCTCCTGCAAACCAGAGGAGAAGGATCCTGCGGTGGGTGAATCAACGACTGCTGACAGGGGCGAGGTGACACACTCAGGACTGACTAACTTTACGGCAGAGGAGAAGGTCCCCCAGGAAACCAAAGCGTCAATGGAAGAATCGGGGAAGACAGGAGATGGTGTCTCAGAAAGATCCCAGGCAGAAGATGACACAGATGGAGGTGAATCCTCTCCCCATCTGCATGTTTGTATGGTATTTCCGAAATGCTGATAACCAGGGCCTTTGCTGGGAGGAGGCAGAACAGGAGGAAGGATTGTTGTTTCTTGTGCTGAAAGAAACTGAGCTTAGGTCTGTGAATTTTATTCCCTACAGCCCGGCTAGCCCAAGATAAAACGGACAGCAAAGGAGAGAGCCCTGTCCACCAGGAAACGCATGGACACCAGGAGGCAAGCAGGCAACATGAAAGCTCCCACAGACCAGAGGAAGATGATTTATCAATAGGCAAGTCACTGAACTCCGACAGTAAAAGGAGACATTCAGGTCCGACTGCCACTGAAGGTGTCACCAGCAGCTTCTTGATGGAGGAGAGCATCAGTGCCACCCTCCCAGATGAGGGGCCAGCAGAGCACACAGAGGGAGAAACTCTGGAGAGTGAATCCCATGGCACGCTCAGGAACAGACGTGGGACTGAAGGTGAGTTATGGTTGCACATTGCTGCTGCTCCACTCTGCATGTGCCTACACTTTGCAGAGACACTGGAAAAATGTTCTCTGGAGATCTCTAGCACCTGCTGTCAGTTTTCCAGAGTCAAGCAGGAAAGAAGGTATTTGCTTCTCAGCACAATGTTGACCTGCTTCTCTCTCTCTCCCCTTTGCTGTCCTGCTTTGAAAGGCATGAAACCATGCTGGGCTCTGCATGTTTCTTCCTCTTTCCCCTGCTCAGAAAGCAGGAAGAGCCAATACTCCAAGCAGTATCATTGTTCCTTCTAACTCTCTCAGCCTGGAGCTCCTGGCAGCCCTGTTGCTTTTCTTATTGCAGCCCAGCTTGCCTGTTCCCTCAGCAGTGAGTGGCAAATTTCCTTCTCTTACCGCAGGACACACAGCCCAAAAGTCAGAGGCTCAATCCTGCCTGCAGAACGTCACCACCCAAAACACAAAGCAGGAGAAGGCTAAAAAGCCCTTCTTGCTGACAGGTGAGGAACGGAAGCTTCCCTTGCGGGTTACTCGTCGACCAGAAGGCACTGATCCTCCAGGAACAAGTAAAGAAGCACATTTAATTATTCTTCTCTCTCAGGACCCTTCACAGTCTTTTCTGAGGGTTTGCGGGAATTGCTGCCCATGTCAGGTCCTAGGGATTTTAGGGAAACAGCTTACAAGTAAAAAGCAAACCATACCCTTAAAAACAGGCCCAGCTGGAGCCTACAGTACAGGGTTTTCCCTGCAGCTCTCCAGCTTGAATGCAGTACTAACATGTCCTTGGAGGGCTGAGACTCCTAAGCTCCTGGGCCTCTCCTCCCCAGTCCCTCTCTGTGTGGTGGGACCTCAAGCAGGAGCCATAGCGCTGATGTGCACCCCACACTTCGGCTGGCAGAGCTCTGGCACACAGAGATCCCGCCTTGCTGTGGGGAGCAACGAGCAGTTGTGGCCTGGACCTTGCTGTCCTCCTTTTCTGGACAGAAGCACAGTAGCCCTTGTTCACCTAGCGTAGCTAGGAGGCAGGCCATGAACGCGATCCCTTCGCTGGATCAGCCATCTCCGTATGTGGAGGCAGGTGCTGTGAATGGTCACAAACCTTAAAGAAAACAGAAAAGCGGGGAAGGGAAGAAAGCTTGTGACCAGCTGTAATTTCTTCAGGAATTGTGCCCTGGAACTCCAAAGCTGTAGCCTTGTTTTCATCTGTGGAGCTATAGCTCCCAGGCTGGTGTGTGGGTCCCACAACATGGGGCAAGAGGTCTCTCTGTAGGTCCTGGGCCCCCGGAGCATGCCAATGTGAACTGCCTTCCAGCTGTAGGGGGGAAGGTTGGGGAGGGGAAAGAGAGCCCTCGTAGCTCGCTTCTGGCATATCACTGCTGACCACTTTGGGCTGACTTCTGTTCCCCGTCTCGGGTCTCTCCCCGGTTAAACAGGGCTTGTCATTGCGATCTTCATACCGATCATCATCGGCATATTCAGCTTTGGCATCCTGGCCTCCAAGTCCCAGCAAACCCCCACGAACCCCACGGTGGAGGCTTTCCTGTCCCAGTTCAACCAGCTACAGGACAGGTTTCCAGGGCAGAGCCCCCACCTATGGCTTCGGGGGCGCAAGTTCCTGCAGAAGCACCTCAATATGTCTCACCACACAGAGCCGGCCATCATTATCTTCACAGCTGCCCGCGAGGGCAAACGGACCTTGCAGTGCCTTACCGCCCGCGTGGCTGACACCTATGCAGCCGCCTTGCATGCCAGCACAGTCCAGATCGATGGCACGGATAAATCCGGGCTCCAGAGCGACCAGGCAAAGCTGGAGGTGGACAGGGAGCTTAGCTCAGCCTTCCAGGCTGGGGGCCGTGCTGCGGTGATCCACCACTTTGAGTTGCTGCCGGCGGGGGCCACCCTCATCTTTTACAAGTACTGTGACCATGAAAGCGCTGCTTTCAAGGACGTGGCTCTGCTGCTGACTGTGCTGCTGGAGGAGGAGACGCTGGAGACCCACATCAGCCTCCCACAGGTGGAGGAGAGAGTCCGCGACTTCCTCTGGGCCAAGTTCACCGACACCAGTACCCCCAGCTCCTACAACCACATGGACTCCGACAAGCTGAGCGGGCTGTGGAGCCGCATCTCCCACCTGGTCCTCCCGATCCATCCAGTCCAGACCATCGAGAAGGGAGGCTGCTACCTGCACGCCAAACCCTAGAGGCAAGGGCTGCCAGAGCCCCGGGGAAGGGCTGGAAATCCATCCTGGCCCCCTGGGGCAGGCAGAGGCACAAACAAGCACTCACTTCATAACACCCCAGTGCTACTTCTCTTCTACTTGTTTTTCTTACCTCCCTGGGAAGAGTTTGACAGGTACAAGTGAATCCAGCCCTTTCGGCCAGCTGCATCTTGAAGGTAATAAATTGCATGCTTCCTTCCGAGGGACAGGAAGAGCTGATATTTTAAACTGCTAATTGCACATGAGAACATTATTGCCACTGTGTGTGGGGGGGGGGGCAGGAGGGAAAACAGTATTTTGCAGGTAGCATTTCTCTCAGAAAACACTGTCCTTGTAGCAGTCTGGATAACATCATAACTATTACACCAGAAAGATATTTCAGCTCAGTAGCTCTTTCGTTCCTCCCTTCCTCCCCGCCCCTCTGTTTGCTAACGTCCAAGCACACCAGTGTCACAATTTTCTTTACCTAGACCATTTCTCTCTCTTCAACTGAGAAGAGCCATTGGAACAAGGGGAGGTCAAATTCCCTAAACCCCACACTTTGAAGTCATGCTTCAAAAAGAAAATCAGGACTGACTAGCACAGGCATAGCTTGTGCTAGTTCAGGGTATGGCCAGTCAGTCCTGATATAGCTCCACTTGCACAGACTGACCTACACCAAGCGAAGACCTGATCCTAAATATAGCATGTTCAAACAAACCTGCAATTCAAAAATCCCCACATATCAATTAAAAATTATTTCAGGTTGTCAGCACTTAAACCACTAAACAGGGGAATCCTGTGGGGTCACCCTTACGTCAGGGAACATTTGAACTCTGAAAACCAAGACAAACCCCCAGCAATTAAGCAAAAGCCACCTCATGAACGCTCTGATGGTGTGAAGCATCAAGCGATTGCACAGGTAAAGGAATGAGTAGTACAGTTTAACTTAACACTGCCTCTTTAAAAATGAAAAAGATCCAGTCTTGATCCTTTTTCCACCACAAGGTTACAATCATCTCTTGGGGCTGATGCATCAGCTTTGGTCCTACATGACAGGTTCCCCTTCACCTGGAAGCCGTGAGAGTCGTTTCTACACTTTTCTGCTGCACGCAGAGAGCCTGGGGGTGTCCTCAGGATCAGGGCAGGAGCGCGTGGACGAGACACTGTCTGGCGCCCCGCCAGGGCTTTTCCAGGGTGCCTCCGCCCACGCTACACCTAGCCCAGGGACTGTGAGATTTTGCAGCCTGGCAGTCTCCCAGCTTGCTTTCCCTGTTTCTGCCTGTCCCTCCTCAGCTAACTTTTACTGACGAATGTAGACGTTAACACGGATATTTATGCCAAACCACACAGAGGGTAGCACACCAGGTCGTTGCTCACCAAGGGTGTGTTCGCCTTCCTGCCAGGCAGCTGGTGCCCCGGTCTGGTCTCAGAGTGACTAGGAGCAGAGCTGATATTGGCTGGTAAAGACGAAATCTCTGGCATTGACACTAGAAACCCTCAGCTAAGCAGGCTGGTTTCTTATCGTGCCTCCTCTTCTCTACTCCATGAAGAGAAATCTAAGTCCTGTAAGCACTGTGTTGCTCCTGCACACTGAATTTCTGTAAAAGCTCCAGGGTAGAGCTGCTAACTCAGGGAAAACCTGGGGTAGGTGCAGGTTAAAGCATCTAATAGCACAACAGTCAGCCCCAGGTGTCAGCCCCTGGTGCCTACAGTCATGCCTGCTAGAGAAGGAGCAGYGGTAGCAAAGCAGGGCTTATCTCCATATAGACAGCATAGGCCAAGGCCTTGCAAAGGCAGAGCCTATAGCTGAACAAGACACTACTCAAGAACACTCAAGTGTTTCTAAAAGCTGCATTTTAGTGCTCCTTACAGCAACCAGGCCCTTGTGTTGGCTGGGTCTCCTACCAATGGTGCCTTGCTGATCTGCCCTCACTGATGGCTCAGCTGAGGCATGGTCGTTCGCTCCAAGGCCTAAAATCACAGCCTGTGTCTTCTTCCCTCCTGCCATGTGCCTTGTCCTGTCTCAGGGGATCTGGGGCAATGAACTTGGAGAAGGGGATGAAATGAGGGAAGAGTGGGTTATTATTTCAAATTCTGACCAAAGRACGGACATTTTGTTTCTTTACAACGTTAGTCATATGAAGACAAAAGCCAGGACAGTTACCCATTTTTTCCACAGCTGGCAGGATTTTACCCACTACCCCGATCTGACTGAGCAGCTGTGATTGCTGCTCAGTTTATCTCCCATTGCAGATATGAAGTTGAGTTACTGCTGCAGAATTAGGCACTAGTGTGAAGTGGTTCATACAGGTTATAACTATAGCAAACACTGGGCTAGACAAGAAAACTGCCTGCTGGAGCCCAGCATCGCAAGGGGCCAGCCCAAGACATGCTTTTGTACAAGATATGGGCAAGAACCAACTTGGTTGCTTCCTCCCCTTCCTCCTTTTCGTTGTTCTACGCTACTTTGGAAAACACCTTTTCTGCTCTGCACGGTTCAGTGTTAGCATTGATGTAAGAACTGGCAAAGCATTAACCATGTTATGTCAACATCTTAAGAAAATGAGTATTCAAAAGCTATCTCACTAACAATTTTATGTACTGTGTTTGTAATGCATAGTCAAGGTATGCAATGGCAACTTAATGCTGCTTGGGCACATCCCTGTAAGCTTCATCCACCACAACTGTTCCAATACAGAGATATTTTTATGACCTTTTAAAGACAAAAAAAAATCTGCTCGCTTCTGAAACAAGACTTCTATTTAAAAATAAATAACGAGATTGTGAAAAAAAACAGCAAAGCCTTCAAAGTGAGCCTGAGTCCTATCAATTCTCTCATTTTTTTCCTAGTTATTTTTAGCTCATTAAGCAAATGAAATCATCATATTGGATAAACTTTTATTTAGGTCAAGGCTAGAGTTGTGCAAACAAAGTGAATATTTGCTTTTCCTGGGAGAACCCCAAACAACCTTTTTTCTCTGTTGTTTGGGACAAACATTCACAGCTTTCCAACTAAGGGCAAAAAYAAAAACAAACCCACAAACAACTGCTTAAGCTGTTGAATTCAACCGAAAATGAAACATACTGATGTTTGCATAATATTTAATGACAATAATTAAACTGCAAACCCGGCAACATTATGGAAATATGGAAAGCAAATATTTCACATTTCAACACCCTTCCACTGCACTTGGAAAAAAGCAAAAAATCAGATCAGTTCCACCCAATTTCACAACACCTCAGCATACCCAAATTTAAAGTTTGCATTGAATCGTTTTGCCCAGCTCCACTCTAAAGAGATACATGCCTGGAAAAGGGAATTACATGTGGCCTGATGGGACAAGGACGCCGAGGCCAGTGATGACAGATCTTTGTCACTGCTGCTGGGTGTGATGCCAGCAGAGGTTTGGCCTCCCCACCACTGCCGGTGCTCTTCTGAAGGTGTTTGGCACCAGAGAGGTTTGGTATCCATCAGCACAGGCGTAATAGCTCCTCTAGGGCCAGCTTATAAGCAGCACCTTTGTAATGGGATCTAGGTGATCTGCATCAGTCTCCTGCCAAACACTATAGGGAGATCCATGGGAGATTTATTTCCTGGGACTGCAAATGAACATTGGTGACTGACCTTTACCCACAGGCCTAAGCCCTGTGCAAATACCGATTGCTCTCCACTGAGGTCGGAGCACGGGATCAAGCCGTAGGGGGGACCAGGGAATCACATACCTCAGTCCTCATGCCTTTGTGGCGCCGTGGGTTCACCGAGACTCCTGCTGGCAGACAAGCAGGGATGAGGGTATGGACTCACGGCACTGACTATGCTCGGATAGCTCTTACGCCCTGGCCTCCTGCTGTCACCCTCAGCAAAGCAACTGGCCTTATCCTGTCATTCTGGATTTTCTTTAGTCCCTGCCCAGGCCATACCAACCTAAATACTTGGAACACGTGCATCTATTTTCAAACAGGCACTTGCCCAGGCGATCGATTGCCAGAAGTACCTATCACTCATCTCCTGTCGTCCTCTGGCGCGACAGGGAGGATTCAGTCCTACCCTGACATGGATTCAGACAAAAATCTGCTGTCACCAGGTGCCTTTTCAGCAGTGATCCTTCTGCCTGCTCCAAAAAAAGGTTGAACTCAGGGTGGGAAGGATGTACGCTGCTCAGCAGCAGCAGGGAAATCAGGGCAGACAGGTCTAGCGGCCGCTGGGCTGTGGCAGCACCTCTGCCCCGACATGGGGGGGACAGCACCGGGCTCCGCTCAGAGCTGCTCCACCAAAGGTGCTCTGAATGCCCAACCTGAGCGTCACCTACTTCTACCCAGATCTGAAGACCGAGCGATGGTGCTGCCCGCAGCGGTCGGCCATGGGATCTGGGGGCTGGAGGCAGCACCTCGGCTCAGCCTCCGCAGCCCCCGCGGCTGCGGCAACCCACCTCGCCACGTCTTGCCTCTCCTTCTGCGGAGGAGGTGCTGGCATGTCTCGTTCTTCTTTTCTTTCATTTTGTCGATGCTGAAACTAATGGTGTTTTCTTTTTCTATCACTCATCTCCAAAAAAAAAAAAGAAGGAAAATATCATTCTTATTCTACTTGGCCTATTAAAAACGAAGCACAATCCCTCCCCCCGCACCCCACCCCGCCCTACAACTATTTCCCTGTATTTTATTTTATTCTATTTTATTTTATTTTATTTTAGTCTCTTAGTACTAAAGCCCCAAGGCAAGCCAAGCAGGATGAAACTATGTTTTCGGTGGGAAGCAGGGCAGGGTGAAAGCTCTCCCTGTTGCTCAGTGCAGCACTAATTTCGAAGGGAAGGATGTGCTGGAATAAGGCACTCAACAACCCTAAAAATTACCTTGAAAATTACATAGCAGCCCCRCTGAGGGGCAAAACCAGTTCTGGAAGGCCAGTCTGGACCGTTCTGCCACCAAAGTAGCGCTGATTATACGAGCAAGCATCCTACTGCCTTGTGAGCTGTCGTTGCTCTCCCCTAGCCCCAGCGATCAAGGCAGATCACCCCATCCAGGCTGCACAAGGCCGGCTGGGCAGCGGGGTCCCTCTCTGCAGGCTGCCCTCCTGCGCCGGCAGCGGCCAGCACCTGGGATGGTAACATCACTCCACATCTTCTTCCCTCTGCGCCAGCTCGGACTGAAGCTGGAACAACCTGGAGGCCACGCGGATGTCTCTGTCCCAGCTTTTCTAGCCAAGCAGGGGGCTTGTCTGTCCATTTTTTGATGCCCTCCACAGCTGTCATTCCGCTCCCTGCAGACACCGTGCTGTGCTAAGCCTCCCCTGTGAGCTCACGTCCCTACTCCTGGTACCGAGGCGGTATTTCGACTCTGAAGCAATACTGAAGACTGATCCCAATGCAGCTCTGCCCTGGGTCTGTGACCCTGCAGGAGGCAGGGCCTGAGACAAGTCAGTTTGCTAAAGAGGGCTAAATGCACTAGTCTGGCAGCAGGGAAGAGCAGAGAAGGGGGACAAAACGTCAGCATCTGCTTAGCACACACGAGAGGACTTTGCTCAAGACAGCAGACTGCGATCAAGCCCTGCTCTGCGGTGAGAGATCAGCCAGGCCTGCTCCGAAGGGCTGCTCCGAGACCACAGCTGGCACTGGTGTGGCACGGTCTGCATTTTGCCACCCCAGTTGAGGGACATCTCTGTTGCAGTCTGGTTTTCCTGCTTCATCTCTCTCAGTGACAGCAGAGCTCCGGCTCTACCACATCCCCGAGGGACTGAATGGGACATGCCCATACGTCCACCAAAACATGCCAAAACTTGACCTACGGGGAAAAGCAAGATTGTCTGTGTTCATCCACAACATATCCTCCCATCCCAATGGATGGGGCATCTACACTGTAGCAGGCATCAGATCAAGCCAGTTAATTCCCTGGACCTGCTCTGCCAGTGGGACTGGCTAAAACTCCAGTGCCACATCCCTGAAGTCAGCAAGGAGGATTGCTACGAAAGACCGAGGCTCCCCCCAGCAGCTTGGTCGGTGGGAGACGCGTGTTGGCGGGCAGGGAGGAAAACACGCACACGCACAAGTAAGAGAGACGTCCGAAGATCTTTATACGCCAGCCTAGCGTCTTGCGTGCATCCTTCTAAGCTCTCAGCCTCCGTAACCACGACGCCAGGGCTTTCCCCGCTGGCTAGCCAGTCAGAAACTGGCCAAGCGGCAACTTTACCTTGTGGTTAAATAAAGATGGTAGGGGAAAAACGCAAATCGGGAGAGGCAGATACTGGCAGTTAGGAGATGCATGGTTGTTTTTGGCGGCTCAGGGCCTAAACCTGCCGGCAGCATTTCGACCCGGCCCGGGCGCATCTCGCACCACGGCGCCCCACGGCGCCCGGGCCGCGCCGCGGGGC
>NW_020450927.1:1629600-1661589 GCF_003343035.1 Apteryx rowi | reverse complement strand
GCCCCGGCCCCGACCCCGGCGCGGCGAGGGAGGCCGCCCCCATGCCGGCGAGGGTCCTGTCCCCCCGGGCCTCCCCGGCTGACGGGGAGACGCTGCCCCGGGGGGCGGCGCCCCTTCTGGGCCGAAAACGCACGTTTCTCCCTCTCTCCCGTCTCCCCTCCTCCTCCTCGCGCGGCCGGGGGCAGCCCCCGTGGCCTGGCCGCAGCGCACGTGTCTGCACCCCGAGCCCCCGCTGCCCCCACGAGGGACCTCCGCCACCCGGCAGCCCGGCCCCTCGCCGGGGCGCTCCCCTTCCCCCCGACACTCGCTCCGCGGCGGCTGCGAGCCCCCCGCCACTGCCTGCCCCTGCCGCAGGCCCGGCCGGCGGCGCCTCCTCCGTGGTGGCCGGGGGCCGCGGCCCTCGGGGCTCCGCGCTCGCCGGGGCTCCGCGCTCGCCTTCCCCGGGGGAAGCGGCCGGGGCGCCCCGCTGCGAAGGCGGCTCTGCCTTGCTAGAGGAAGAGGAGGGTCTTTTAGGCAAAGCCGCCGCTGAGGTGAGGCTATCTCAACGTGAGCCGTCTTAAACGCAGCGAAYGCCAGGCCCCGCGGCTTTCTCGCAGATGACCCGGGTTTGAGCGGCAGCGTGTCCTGTTCTGGGGCTGCCTTCGTTTTAAAGCTCAAATGCCTTGTTTGCACTGCGTTTTATCTTCGTAGACGCTCGTTGCCTCTTCTACGTGCCCCTTTGCTGCGGGGCTGAGGCAGAGAGAAGCTTTAGACAGAGCGAGCCAGGCYGAGCTAAAGAGGAGCGAAATCCTTCCTTCAGGCCTAGAGGAGCAGGTTCGGCTCATCAGCGCAGTGCTCAGGCCTTGGTTTCCAGCGATTCTCCCCGTTTTCCATGTACAACATGACGGTACAAAGAACGTAACAGAAATTCCTAGGTAGGGCAGGCAAATTTCTCCCTGTATGAAGCTAACGAGGCTCAGTACACTCAACACCTCTGAAAAAACAGTGGTGTAGATACTTCTTTCATACCCAACATATCGCTCCCTTCTTTCCTTTCACAGATTTCCAGCTTTTCTACCTGCATGCCTCAGGATAAGCGTGTTATCCCACTTGGAGGCAATGACTTATTTGGATCRAGTATTTTGTAATGAAGTGCAGCAGTTGCCTGTGAACTTTATGTCACTGCAGGATTAGAAAGAGGACTTCATAGTTCTCAGTTGGCTTCTGTTCACTGGCTTTCTAACTTGTTTCTCTTCTGCACCTCATTATACATCCAGATTTCTGTTGCTTATCTGCTGCAACAGCACCATCTTTAGCAAGCTTATTTTCCCCCAGGTTGGTGTTCTTCCTGATCTTGCAAAAATTAGTCTGCATTGCTCATTTTATCTCCTGGGTCCCCCCCATCATGGGAGGTTTCTTCTAAAATATCTTGTCTTGATTTTTCTAAGCAAAATTTGGTTTTGTGGCTGTGTCCGACATTGAATCTCTCATATAAACCATCTAGTCTACCCAAATACGATAAAACAATGATAGAATGAGAAATAACTTTAGCCAAACATCAGCTTTTTGTAAAACATAGGGCAGAATTGCTAATGGTAGTGTGTTTTCAGTGCTGTGGTAGAGTCTGTCACCACAGCTTTAATCAGAGTATGACACAGGGAACCCAAACCAGGTGGCTAAACATGGTCATTCATTTCCAAGAGTGTAAGATGAGAATCTCTTCTCCATTCCAGGCATTAAGGCATCTAAAGCTATTTAATATTTCAGTAAGTAGTGTGGTTTGCTGTAGAGAGAAGCCCTTAAGTAAGGGATCATGGAGATTTTTGGTAGAGGACATGCAGTCAGAAAAGGGCTGTGGAGAGTTTAATTTGTTTTCAGCTGCTACTTTTAATAGTCTTATAAGCTTTGACAACACTGAGCGGAGCAGCCTACAGCAACTCCTTCTGCATTTCGGTGGTAGATGGGGCCTCAAGGGATGTCGGACCTGCAGTGCAGAGATTCCCCCTCCAAGTTTCTCTAATAAGTACAACCAAATAGGGACGTTTGTCGTCTCTCTTCCTAGACAGCTTTTTCCTGGGGCACAGGCTCTTACGAATCTGAAGATTAGGCACAGCGATAAGCAATAAGGAAGGCCAGGCCGATGACAGTAATTGCGGTTATTTCCAGGTTTCTGGGAAAGCCATTGTAGCTTACAGCTGATCCAGAGCATGGCAGGGAATCGTTGGAGAATTTATTTTACCACTTTCAGCTCTTCAGCAAGCCTGCCTGGAGCACTGGTAGTGCATCAGTCCAAGCCCACCCTGCTCTGCAGGGCTGAAGCGCTGTGTTTCGGTAGCCTGTTTGGTGGGGGGAGAGAAGGGAAACAGCTGCTGAGTTGTTGGTTAGACAGAAAAAGCTTTTAGTGGTGCTGGCATAGAGACCGATGCTTCTGTGGTTGATATTGGCAAATCCAGCGACAGCCACAGATATTTCATCCTGGAGAAGCATCCTGCCCTCCCTTATCTTTTCCATCTCTGTGTAGGAGCGCTAGAAAGAGGGTTGCATGCATAATCCACTGCAGTGCTCCCTGCCCCCTCTGCACCAGTCCACAGAAGCTATACTACATGCTTTGATCCTTAAATTACAGCAGGTCAGGTTTTAAAGCTCTGCTCACGAGGAGGTTAGTCCCAAGAGGGGGACAGGAGGGTGACCCTCACCTGTTTGGTTGCGGGCCGCCCGTGTAGCTGTTGAGGCACTGACAGCACTTGGTTAGCCTCAGAGAGGAAGAACTGCAGCTGTGTAATCACCGCATGCCAAACCACAAGTGCCTCAGGGGAGATTCTTGCAGAGAGCACCTGGCTGAACGGCAATGTGGTCTATTTTCTTGTAATTTCCAGCCCTTATATTTCTCTTCGCCTAAGGAATAGTACCTAATCCTCTTACCTCCTTTAGGCAGAGCCCTCATCCAAGCCTAGGCAGAGCCACCGTATAAACACCGGACCTATGCCCTTTTTCTGCTCCGGTGCTTCTAGCCTGCTCTGTTTCTTCCCCAAACCTCGACCCTGCYGATGCACGCTCAGCCTCCCTGCATCCAGGCAGAGCAACCAAGAGCAGTAACCCTGAACAGGAGCCAACAGCTTTCCAGCGCTGCGCCTTAGCTAATGCCAGGGAACAAAATGTGCCTTCTCCCTCTCCAGGCACCCTGGAGCACCCTGGTGCCTTGGCAGCCGGCGGGGCTGGCGGCTCTTGTCTCGTTAGCCCTCTTCCCCCAGGCAGCGGCAGCTCTCTTGCGCTTGAGAGTAATAGGGTCTGTGGATTGTCCTGCAAATACACAAAATCTTTTCCATCTCCAGGGTTAGGTCAGGAGGACGGGGTACTTCACTCCCCTTTGTGGTTTCCCTTCTGTCTTGTCTCACCTGGTTGGACTGTAAGGTCTCTGGAGCAGCGCTCTCTTGCAGGCCCCAGCTACGCTGATTTTTATTACTGCTGCTAGAGCTGCATAAATGCTACACTACTGCTTTTGGTCCGCATGCCTTCCCTCTAGGCAMTCCATGAGCCTCATGGTGCTCTTGACTACTTAGTCACGTGGTAAGACACCAGCTTTGATTATAGATGTGAGGTCTTGCCCCAGCTATGCTGAGCTCTCCACACGAGCACCAGATAAATCACCGTCCTTCTCCCTTCTGACAGTGGCGAAGGGCTCTCCCTCCACAGGCCTGGAGATGCTTATCATAGAGGAGTGTGGAAGGGGTCAGGGAAAGACTTTAACTGAAAATACCTTACAATAAGTGACCTTTAATTTCTTCCCTTTGTAACTACAAAAGCTACATAGTCATCATTTCCATTTATAGGCTGATAGCACAGTCAGGCAAAAACTCTCCTAGGACAGAGGTTGAAATGAGCATTTGGCAAAAGCAAAAAAGGAATATTTGAAAACTTTTTTTTTTTTTTAATTTGCTTTTTCTCTCTATCAACTTAGCTGCTAGCCACAGTGTTTGGTCTCTGTCAGACAAGTCAGCTCCATCCAGAACATCCAAGTACAGCTAAGAATTTAAGCTGTATTGTTTTTACTGTGATCACTAAAAAGATAGATCATAAGGTAACATAGTGCTTTTTTGCAACAGAGTAGATTACTTTCAATATGCTCTGTCTGTGGCATTATCACCAAGAAGACGCACTCTGCACACTTCAACCATGCTAAGTTACAACTTACAGCTGTTTTTATGCAAATATCATTATCCCCTCTGCCCAGAGGATGTTCTGTTGGCAGATGGTGTAGAAACGATGAGTTCACAGGCAGGAGAGATTAGACTACAAGATGAATARCGCTTCAATTTTATTACACCATAAAAGAGCATCAAGCCAAGAGACAGTCGACCAAAACAGTGAACTGAGCACATTTAGCGATGAGCAACCCTTGCTGAGTTTTCTTTCACATCTATCAACTATGTTTTGCAGATTTGCTCTTCACAAAGGGACTGCCAGCCATAGCGGCAAACCAGCACATTTTGCTAACAGTAACATTGATATAACTTCCCTGTACTCCCCTATTTTAACATAACAGACTTTACACACACAGAAATTATTCATTTTCTTCTATTAATACTAGAACATTGTCAGCATTTTCAGCTGGATAAATCACCTCCAATCACTGTGCTGTGCTAAACTCAYGGCTGTGTTCAACACCATTCACAGCTGTATTTCAGTAAACAGCCAGCAAGTTCCTCCATGTGYGAGTCTGCAAAGATCTCTGGGAGCTTTTAGGCCATCAAACATAAAAAAGGAAGATGTTGCCATGAAAAAAATCTAGCTAAAACATAGAAGCACTTACCTGGTGGGAAATAGAGAGCCACAGCCAACAACAACCTGCTGCAGTGATGGCTTTAGGGCAGGGAGACCTCAGCTTTGCCAAATTTGTCTTTCAGGAACGAAGCGTTTGCCCACGCGGTAGTCTCTGGGCTGGGTGTGCAGGAAACTAAAGCAGGATAACGGCAGCAGGTTCACCTCGCAGGCGGGGTGGCCGGGGGAGGCAGGTTCTCCAGCCAACCGTCCTCTGTTTCCGTCAGGACAGTAGTGAGGCAGCAGATGGAGCTGGCCCCTGGGACGAAGAGGTCACCAAGTGGTGGGGAGAGTGGAGCTCCTGGTCCACCTGCTCCCGGTCCTGCGGTGGAGGTGTGATGTCTCGGGAGAGGCACTGCTTGYGGCAGAGGTGAGTCGCATCCTGGGAGCTGCCCTGGCCTGGGTGCAGGAGCTGCCCCCTGGTTCACAGGGTCGCCCATGATCCCAAGGACGGGGGCCGCTGCCGTGGGACAGGCGGTGAGCGGTTGCGGTGGGGACAGTTGACATGAGAGAAGCACCCTGCGAGTGGGGCAGGCCCTGTAACATGTCCCTCAGCCTGGCTCATCTGATGGGGAGCAGGGGCTGCTCACTTTGTGGGGCCTGTGGGAGACTTGAAGGGCTTCTGGGCTGGAGGAGATGAGCTTTATTATACCTCCGCTTTCCTTCACAAACCCCAACTTACTGCCGCTGTTCTGCCCAGCCTGACCCCGATTTGTAACCAGCTCCTGTGCTTAGGATGTGGCTGCATATTCCCAGACACCTTCTGGGGACTTGATTTACTCCTGGCAGCAGCCAGCTCAGCTCCGTCTCAGCAATTTCCCCTCCTTATTGCCTGCAGAGCTTGCAAGGTTTCTTTCCCTATCATTTATCTGACTCCATCACTTGACAGCATCTCCCTTTGTCACCTACATCTCCGTTTGTCCCCTTCAGCTACCACAGCCATGGTGTTTGCTGAGCAGGTCTGTGGGAGCGGGGAGAGCTGGGGAGCTTCAGCTGCCCAAGCTCCCACCATTGCCTGCTGGGTCGGCCCGCCACCGAGCCCTCCTCGCCACAGCGGGGGCACCAGGCTATCCTGCTGCGCCAGGCTCCGGAGACATTAATGAGAGCCGGCGTCCCCAGGGAGCCCAGGGGGCTGCTCGGCTCCTTTCCTTTCTGCATGAGTGCACTCCTGAGCGGAGGCAGCTCAGACCAGGCCCCCTCCCGCTCCCCTTCCTTCAGAAGAAAAGAAAACTGCTTTTATGTGGGCTGGCTGGCAGCATAATGAGGGTCCGGATGTGCGGAGGTACTGTCCGCCTGGACGCAGCCTCACCATTAACGAGGCTTGCCGACGTCTCCGACCCTGCTCCTCCTCCCCAGCACGCATGGCCATTATGGGAAACAGCAGCCGGGAAGRAGCCTGGGGCTTTCCCGTGCCCCTACCCTACCAGAGCAGCCTTTCTGCTCTTTGCCTGCCTCAAGAAGAGAGATCTCCTCCCAGTTCGGCTTCTACTCTATCCATGACCCCCCAACCTGGACAGGGAAGGGCTTTGCTGTGGAGTCTTACTCCAGAATTTAAGCCTGAATTTAAAAATAAATAAATAAATAAATAAAACCCAGCCAAAAGGTTTCTGTAGCTTAAGGAAAGCAGCTTATGTGTGAGCCAAGCATGCCCAATGAAGCAATTTCTGCCYGAGTCTGCAGGCAGCCTCTTCTTCAGCTGAAAGGGATGGCAATTTTGAAACCTTATGGTGCAAAGTTAGGCTTTGTCTACACTGTGTAAAGTACTGCTCTGAGGAATAGCTGCACTACCCCTGACCAGTTCAGCTTAAATATGTCTACATGGTGCTTCTTTACACAGCGCACCCTAAGTTTCCAGTACTATTAACCCATTGTCTGCTGCTGACCTTTACAGAGAGCACATTGCCTTAATCTGTAGTCTCAGCAATTCTCCCCACATCTTCTCAGCTTTCAAGAATTTTTTAGCCTTTGCATCAGCCAAGGACTCCTGCATCCCCAGACAACTTCTGATGGCCTTGAGCTAAAGCATCAGGTGTTGAGAAACTTGATGGGCTTTGGTCCATCATCAGCACAAAGTCTTTCCTGCTAATTTTTTGAGGTAGCCAGTCCCCATGAGAGGTGCYATCTCTCTGCCTACTGCCTAGTGAGTCCTGAAATCACTGGTCACTGCAAATCATGGGTGCTTCCATGGGAATGGTGGATCATCAGTATCAATTGACCTTTTGTCACATCAACCCTTCTGGAGCTCAGAGGTGAAAGGAGACAGCATAGTGATACTGCAGATGCTCCCCTTATGCCCAACCTGCCCCAAAGCAAGAGTAACCTAAAATCAAAGTCCACCCAAAAGCACTGAAAATGTGTTTCACAGGAAATGGCTAATCCAGATCCAGAAAGCTTTGTGCTGATAAAATGCCTGCCTTGCTTCACCCGATTACGTCAGGCCTGACTTCTCTATCATCCTCAGTGTCTTAGTACTTCACAATCCTCCAACTCATTACTGCTCGCTCTCTCTGCTTTGCAGGCTCCAGATGCCCCAGGGAACAAACAGCACCATGTGTGTTGGCCAAGCCAAGCACTACCAGCTCTGCCAGCAGCAGGTGAGAACCACTTCCAGCGCTGCCGGGTCCTCACCGGGACATGTGGAACTCAGGGTGCCACACTTGGAGCTGCAAGAGCACCTGCACTCAGGATGCGACTGGTCTGTCWGAAGAGTGCTGACAAAGGGTGTAGTCCACTCCTGGGGCAGTTGCCGGTGTGCCTTTAAACACATGGGAAACAGGTTCTACTCTCTGTGAAAGGTGGCAAAAGGATATAAAAACATGTTTTGTTGGGAGAAGTTCTTCTAATATGCTTTTTTCTTCCCTGCAAGTAATTTTTGCAGGATTTAAATAAACAGCTGTCTGAGGGGCCCTTAGAGATGGAAGCCTGGCCTTGCTGCCTACTAGCTGCTGGCTAYTGCAGCACCTCAAAGACCAACACTGATTGCCCTCTTCCAGGGTGGACAGGACATCTGCATCCTCCAAGAATGCAGTTGGGACAAGCAGTTGTCACAAGCGTAGCTATGCCATAGGGAGCTTTTGATCATGTTTATTCCCTCCACAGCCCTGCCCAGCCAACACGGCAAGCTTCAAACAACAGCAGTGCTCCAGTTTCAATGCCAAAGCCTTTGGGAAACGCTACTACCACTGGATGCCCCTTTATCCAGGTGGGTCTCCACAGCCTCCATACAAAGACAGGGGCAGGGGATCAGGGTGAGAAAGCACCCTCAGGATCGTCTCAAACACAGGACGGGAGAGGGRAAGGTCACAGGGGACAAGAGATGGGCCCTACTGGCTGGTTTGGAAGTTTCCCTATGCTCCATGCTTTGAAGGGATCATTCCCTGTCTCTTCACAGAGCCACTCCACCCAGCCAGGCCTCCTCCCTCACCACATCTGCTCCTGCTTTGGATCCTACCTGAGCAAGCACCAGTGTGCAGACAGGGCGCAGGCTTCTCTTGAGCTGTCTYGGCTACCCAGCAATCATCTTGGCAGAGTGTGTGTTCACTCTCTTCATGCCTTCTCCCAGCTTGGCTGCCTCTGTCACCCAGCATGCCTTCCCATGGGTTTGGTGGTGGGTTATTCTGAACAGGAGGCACAACCATTTCCTGCACAGAGGAGACAGAGACCACCAAATTACTTCACCTGGGTTGCCACATGGCTCCTGAGGCCCAGATTCAGTTCACCTGAGATCTGACTTTCTTGCCAGACCTGCCTGTTTCACTCCTTCCATTAACTGCAGAGGGGACACAGAACATCTACACCTCTAGGTTAAGTTGCTCAGTTGGATGGGATGTAGCTGGCCACAGCCTCACACAGCTGTCAGCTCTCTCACAGGTTTTGCTTGCTCTCGTGTATTTATGCACAACCTGGGATCCACTGATGTGGAGCCACACGTCTGGCACAGGGAACGGCAATGYGTAGGGGAGAGGCTGTGGCAAGGAGAGGGTTTGCCACCAAGGCAAACTTCTGCTTCTTCCCTTCTGCTAGGCATGGTCCCCAGCTGCAGCCTCATACCATGACCCCTTTACCACCACAAGATCTGTAGCCTTGGGGTCTCCTCTTTGGAAGCAAGAACCTCCCAGAGGACATCAAATCAGCAATGTAGATAAGAGGAAAGTCCCCTTCCTTGCTGCCCATCTCTGATCACTTTGACCTGCCTGGTGATTTTCTGTCTTTGTTCCTTCAGATGACTACACCAGTATCTCCAACAAACCATGTGACCTCCAATGCACCACCCAGAGTGGAGAGAGGCAGCTGATGGCCCAGGCACAGGATGGTACCTCCTGCAAGGACAGAACCTATCAAGGGGTCTGCATCAATGGGAAGTGTGAGGTGAGGCCCTGGAAGGAAGTGCGGGAGTTGGGAGCATAAGCACATGGCTGGAACTCCTGATCATCACAAGGCYGAGGGCCCCAGCAGGGAAGTGAAACTGAGGCCTGCCATGGAGTAATTACACGCACCTGTGGATGCCTATGGACTAGAACAGAGCACAGAGGCTCACGCAGAGGACATTAGATACATCCACACATTCCCRCTGTGTGACAGCACTTTCCTCCCAGCACAGAGAAGACTAGAATSCCAGGTTTGTTTTCATAGTCATCCAACATTGCAAAAATCTTTCATCTGATTTTTCCCTCATATTGCAAGGATGRAAGATGGGTGTATACAGTGTTATGTAGAGAGGAGCCTTACAACCTCAGATACGCCTGCCTTTGTTGCAGCATCTCCTGGGGGGTGATGTTGTATGTCAGTGTTTCAGTGAGAAGGATTKCCCAAAAGGTAGAGACAGAAGGAACCAAAACAGCTTCCCTAATTCTTATTCCATTCACCTCTACACACAAGCCCCTGGCCATGTTCAAGAGCACAAGGTAGACAGTCACAAGTTACGCAGGTGAATTTCTGCAGTGACTGGATTCATTTGCTCATCATTCCTCTCCAAGCTACCCTACATCCAGACCTAGAGCCTCTCATAAAGAACATGGTAGCATTTCCTTGAGAAGACCYTGACCTGTAGAGATGAGGTGGCCCCAGGAAACCCTCTCTTTTTTTTATTCTTTGCAGCCAGTTGGGTGCGATGGGAGCCTGTATTCRCCCCGGACGATGGACAGATGCAGGGTGTGTGGAGGGGACGGCAGCACTTGCCACCGTGTCTCGGGCAGCTTCCGAAAGGGAATCTCACAGATAGGTACTCCCTGCTACCGCAGTCCAGAGACTTCACCTGCTGCTTCTTACCACCAGCTAACATCAAGGGTGACTGGTCTGAACCTGGGTAGGAGTTTCCCAGCTGCTTGGTGGAAARAACTGAAGAATGCCACCCCTGCTAAAATGTCTGTATTTTGTCCTTTCAGCTTAATCATCAGAGGACGGTGGTTTGATGTGCTATGTATTAGGTTGGCAAGGTTTACCTTCACCTCTTTATGATAGGAAGCAGCTGGGGATCTATTTGTTCTTATTGATTTGGGCATCTTGCCCRCATCAGATGATGTGAACAGGTCAATGAATCTTCTTTTATTTGTGCTATGAGTTCATTGGAAGCTTAAGCTCCTGTGTTGAGGGTCACATCATTTATTTCAACTCCTGCACTTGGTCTCCTTCTTTCCCCAGCCCTATAGCTGGCACAGCTGAGGGACAGTCTCTTGCAACCTCATGGTCCATTCCTCCACCCACAAAAGGAATAGATTGTGGTGTGGCCATGCTCATTAGTAATTAATTAACTGTGGTTTTGGGATGTTCTGGAACATCATTTCATGTTGTTGTTCCACTAGTCTACCTCGCTCTCTACAGACACTAGACCAGAGAAGCACTCGGGCCGCTTTCTATAGCGGGAGTAATGGTGCTAACCCCTCTAGCAGTACCGATACAATCCTTGGCCTCTCGTTCCAGTCCTCAAAAGTCTTACAGAATGGGCGAGACCTGACTTCCTAATAGGAAAGACAGGCTGGCAAACCATGCAAGTTCAAGAGCCTTCTTATTTCCTCTCCCTTTGAAGGCCAATTTTTATGCTCCTCTTGAGATAAACTCTATTGAGTCAGGAGCTGAGGAGACCTCCTTTTCCCTCCAGTCCCTCCAGACACTCTTTTCCCTCCAATGTTCAGCATCAGTCTTGGTCAGTGGTAAGCTTTTTCTGTGCTCTTGGCAGAAAGAGCATGAGAGTACATTTATTAACACACCTAAAGCTAATCTATTATACTTGTTCAATTCCTTCCTGTCCCTTCCCCTAGCAGTGCTCGGACTGAGCCTTAGAGACCTATAATAGTGATATGTAAAAAGACTTCAGAGGAGAGCTAGGATTAGAACTCGTGACCTGGCACAACATGCATGTACACTATTAGCATCCTGCCCTTGGAGGGCAGCACTGCCTTGCTACATGCACACTTATCTCATGAACTGCTTTGGTTACCTAGAACTTTTTATTCTGTCCTCATGGTTTTCTGACCCTCTTTTCTGTTCCTGTTTCTCAGGTTACGTGTTCATCACCAACATCCCTGCTGGCGCCACAGATATCCTCATCATTGAGCGCAGGAAAACAGAAAACATCCTGGGTAAGCAGAGGAGAGGGATGGACATGGAGATCCAAGTTCAGCTGCCTGGGAGGTGGGAGGMGGGCTCTGCTCACACTCATCTGTGCTGTGGGAGAGCTGGATCAACAAGCATTTCCAGGGCAACATAGGGGCACTTCATCTCTCCAAAAACCAAGGCTATCACATCTCAAGAATTTGGAAACCAAGCTCGCTATGAGCAGTTCCTGCCATGAAGACTCTTGTTGGAGAGGAAAGTGAAAGCACCAGGCATTGGATGCCACTGATCTGACCAGGCATGGAAGATGAACGCTGAAGGGCCTGCAGTTCTTTGTTTTCTGGAGGGCTTTTCCTGGTGATGAACTGTCTGCTCTCCTCAGTGCCATTGCAGTCCCGCTGCTCTGCGTGGAGTGTCACATTTGTCCCTTTTCTCTCTCTTTGAAGCACTTGCAGATGAATCCGGGCATTTCTTCTTCAACGGCAACTCCGCCATTGACAACCCCCAGAACTTCAGGGTAGCTGGCACGATCTTCAAGTACCGGCGGCCTTCGAGCCTGAACTCGGATGGGCTGGAGTATATCATAGCTCATGGGCCCACCAACCAGTCTCTGAATGCCATGGTATGTGGGGAGCTAGTTTTAGGCTTTCCTGTCTTGTGTGTCCATTTTAGAGCTCCCAGAATTGTGAGCCTCCCTCAGACAAAGGGAATATTAATCTAGTTCCCAAGTCAAGCCTGAGCGTGGAGGCAGCTGAGGAAGCCAGATATTGTCTTGAGGGGGTTTCCTCTTGGGTTTACGAGAATGCTTTCTCCCCAACATCCATCACAAAGTGGATGTGATTAAAAGAGATCTCTGTGAAATATACGTCCTTAAAATAAAAAGGATTTCGTTTTCTTTCCCTGTTGCCTCCAGTACTATAACTTTAATGGGAAAATGCCGCACATAACTTATGACTACACTGTGCCACGAACACCAGCTCTCCAAACTGCAGCCCCTACTGTTGACGCACCTCTCTATCATCACCTACCAGAGACCAGCCAGAACCAACCCATTCCTGCAAGCTCCCGAGCTGCCCAGGACTTCAATGCCACATGGCTCTCCCTGTCRCCAGATGACACCAGTGAACAGCTTCCTCTAGGAGAAGGGCATGAAGATTTAGGCTTCAGCCACCAGRATTTCTTCCAGACTAACTCTACCAGTCAGCCTCAGGACTGGGGCTGGGAACAAGGTGGAGAGAAGAAGGAGAAGTATGACTTCCAGATAAGACAGGTCTACCGTGCAAACACAGCAAGAGAGGAAGAAGAGGAGGAGGCAGCAGCAATTGATGGAGAAACAGAGTTGGGTTGGTTGCTTTGTTTTTCCTTGACTCCCAAGTCTTCACCCATTGAAAGTGGACATCCCACAACATTCAGCTCTCATMTTCTTGAAATCTAGGGTGGCTTTCCGATCAGGGCAGACAGTAGGAAAAGATGATTAACGGCATGGGCGGAGACTGTCAGGGAGCAGCAGGGGCCAGTTGCTCYCTGAGGAAAGGGAAGCTGAGGGCAGCCACAATGCAGGCCAGGCAGTGCCCTCTCCAGAAAGGTGCAATCCTACAGCACCTGAGCCTGGTGAGCAGGGCAGGGTGGTGACAGCAACAGATCCTAGCAACAGTCCAGTGATCATCAGGCAAAAGCAAGGCAAAAAGTCTGAGGTCAATCTGGGAAACCCAGACAAATCAGGAACAGGACTGGGAGAAAAGTACACCAATAACATAGCTCATGCCAGGACTAAAGGCCCAGGCCTGAGCTTAARTGGAGTTCCTGGGTCATGGGCAGAGAGTGTGTGTGAGGATCCCAGGTGAGGCTTWTTGGTGCACTTAGGGCCCTGATAGCAACTTATGATCCTGAGTCCAAACACTCAATGTTTTTTGCCTTATTAGGTATCACTAAACCACATGCTAAAGTGTAAGCCATCCAAGGTGGTTGAAGACCTATTTGGCCCTCAGTCTCCTTAATACACTCAAGGTAGAGGATATTTTACCCTCATAAGCATCCCCATGTTTTTCCTCTAGCCCTCAGATTCAATCAGATTTCCATCAGCACGGCCATACCCTACAGCATGAGGAGTCCCGAGCTCTCAGAGAACAGCCGCGTAGCATCCTCCAGGCTTCGTCTCTTCAGRCGGCTGTGTCACCGGGACCCACACAACACTGCCTTCTGTAGGGAGCTGCAGCACCTGGCTGCAAGGCTGGCCCGGAGGAACTCCACAGCAGGGCTATGGAGCGAGCTGCCTGCCCAGTGGCCACARGGCCTTCACAAAGCACCGGCCCGTAAGAACTTGCTGGAGGACTTGAAGGTGGAGACATTCACTGGGAGTCAGGGGGAAGCAGCTAACTACAGCTTGATGGCGTCTGTGGAGAGCCCTCTGCTAGGTGCCAGCACTACCGCGGACATCAGCCAGGCAGAGCCTCTGCAAGCCCCTGGCACTGAAAGGTGGCACTTGATATCCAGGGCAAAACAGGAGCATGGTTAGCTGGGGAGGGAAGGTCAAGCCAATCCTCTGATAGTCTCGCTGCTGTCCTTGATGTCCCCGTTTTCCAGTGTCTCTCCATGGCAGCTGTTGTAGATGCTTCACCAATGGTGTGTCCACYGAAGATTAATTTGCACAACTCCTGGCCTGACACAGAGCTCCCAAAGCATATTTGCTGGCCCCCCTCCTTCTTAGGGATCCACATAATTGGGTTTTGAAGGATCTGTGAGGCCAACATTAACATGATTGTAGAGATGGCCAGGARTCTATAGCATGTCACGTACACACCCCTGCCCTCACATCCTGCCCCATTCTGTCCCATTCCTCTGCATGCACATACCTCTCTAACTTCAATAAGTCTCTGACAGGAAACTGAGGACCAACTTTAAACATCTCTGGCAAGCCACATGTGAACTTTCCCTACTGCATTATGCAATATTAAGAGGGGTCTTGCTTGGGCACCCCTTTTGAATCTAATGTGATACCTTTCAAAGTGATCATATGAACAGAGGCTGAGGGCTCCCACGTGTTCCAAGTGCAATGTCTACAAGTCTCACTAAAAACTGCATCCTCTCAGAGGGATGTTGACCCATGGCCAGTCAYAGCCTCGCTGGTTGAATTCAGGAGGCAGATCAGGGATTTACACTCTCTGTTTGTCAGTGATCTATCTTGCCCAAGGTGGGGGAGATGGGGATGGAGAGCAGAACCACTGGGTTCATTCCYCTGTCTTCAAAGAATGTCAGGAGAAAATTAATTCTGCTTGCATTTGGTGTCCTGCAGTAGATACTTCATACTTCTCCTTTCTCCACAGCAATGAGTTTGACGTGAGTCCCGTGGGCCATGACGATATCAGCTTGGCTGACATGTATCGATGGAAGGTCTCAGCTTATGCCCCTTGCAGCTCCACATGCACATCAGGTAGGTTTGGCATTAGGGCTTCACAGCCCTTCCCTGGGAAGTCCTCACTTCTAGTTCAGCTGAGAACTGGAGCCTCCAAAGTGCTTACAACACTGAGTCTGTTCCTGTCTTCTGCAAAATCACAAAGGGGCAGTTTCTTAAAGATAGGAATCTAAATAGCTTTGAAGACCTGGTGCTTATTTTCAAGGCTGGTTTCCACTGGGAGACATCCATATGAGAAAAGCTGTCACATCTAGTACCCGCATTTGCAATTGCAGTAAATGGTAATGGCGAAGAAACAAATCTTGTCCAATCACAGTCAGGACCCAAAGCTCTGAATAGTACTATAGTCCTTTAACAGTGAGTCTGTTCTCCAGGTCTCATTCACGTCTTCCACTAGTATCAGACCTGCTTGAAAATGACGAATAGTGAGCACGATGAAAGCTTGGTCTGTGTCTGGATGTGACACAAGCCAAGCTTAACTCCTACTGGCATAATACTGGAATAAAATTCATTGGTCTGAACAAGTGACCTCCTGTARTTTGAATCCACATACTGGCCTCCAACTTCTTTGCCATTTGCTTCCCTCCATATATGGTAACTGGAGAGGGCAGATGTGTTTTTGTGGAAAAACAGGACATTTTCAAGTTCTATTGGTCTGAAAATGGCATCCTGAAGTGACTGACTTTTGCAATGGTGCCAGCCTGAATTTCCATGCTTTTGAGGTTGGCATCTATTTTCCTTCCCAGGATGGGAAGGCAGAATGACAGCTCTAAGAGGAGTCTGAGGAGAGAAGAAACCTGTCTATAGCATCTGGCTGATTTTTGTCTTTAGCCTTTTATCAGTTCGTGCCTCTCCTAGGAGACTGATCATGTGAGGTCCTTTTTGGCTGCTGAAGGAGAGAATACTGGTATTTTGAAAATGGCAGGTGGAAGTTCAGATGCAGTGAGCACTCTCCAATAATCTAATCATGGTGGGAGGAGGCTTTTGGATCTGATGGAGCCTGACCAAGAGAAGTTCTTGATTATCCAGCAGGTATCAGTGCCTCCTATGCAATGTGTGTCCGATATGATGGAGTGGAAGTGGATGAAACATACTGCGATGCCCTAATGAGACCAGAACCTACTCACGAGTTTTGCACAGGGAGAGATTGCCAGTCCAGGTGAGTGGAAGTGACTGAGCCCCAGTTGCACATCCCATCTGCTGGACACTGATGTATAGAGGGAAGAAGCAAAGGTGGGGCTGGCATGACCCCATCGCTAACAGGCCTATCTTGCTCTAGGAGCTGTGGGTCACCCCAGTGACTCACAGTGGGGAGCACTGGTTGAATAAACTAATAGAGCCCATCACAACCTGAGCAATCAGCTGTCCATGGGGACAACATATCTTTGTAATCATCATTTTCTGCTCAAAATATACAGCCATTTCTGGACTGAAAGGTATGCTTAAACACCTAAACCCATGTATCCCCACATAAACAAAAAGAGGGAAGGAATTTACTGCGTTGGCATTACCTGCTAAGGGCAAAGTCAGCTCTCAGGACCAGACCTCCTTAACACAGATGCATGCATGAGGAGCAGATTGGTACCAGCAGTTACTGTGGCAGGGAGTCCCAAGCCTGCATACGTACCCCAGCCACCCTGTGTCCCAGGGCCCCCTTACCTGGGTTTTGCTTTGTGCTTTCTCTCCTGGGGACTGCTTGAGGAGATGGGAGACCAGCCGGTGGAGCGAATGCTCCAGGACCTGTGGAGAGGGCTATCAGTACCGAACCGTGCGCTGCTGGAAGATGCTGGCTCCAGGCTTTGACAGCTCTGTTTATGATGACCTCTGCGAGTCAGCTGGGCTGGCCAGGCCCATGGAGAGGAAAGCCTGCAAGAACACGGCCTGTGGGCCCCAGTGGGAGCTCTCCGAATGGTCTGAGGTAGGCAGCAAAGGGTCTTTGATCCCAGAGTTAAGCAGCCAGGGGAATTCAACTGAGGGTAGATGGAGAAACTGTGGCCTGGAGACAGAGAGAAGATAAAACCCACATCTTCAAATAAATCCCTTCCATTGACTTCCCATGACCCATTTGAGACTGGGGCAGGAGAACTGCCCAAGGACTCTATATAGCAGTCCAGGCCTCAGCATCTCAGAGCATTGGAGTGCTAGGACCCAAAGAAAGTAAGCTGCAGAGATAGAGACAGACCCACCTTTCTCTTTGCCTGCTCAGGTCCTTCTTCTCTCTGCTAGTGCAGCAGGAGCAAAATGGAAGGAGGCATTTGCACCTTGCGTTTTCTGTTCTTTGCTCATCCCCCTTGCTCTGTTTCTGACTCTGTGTGGCCTTTGCAGTGTTCAGCCCGGTGTGGCATGCAGGGGACGATGAAGAGGGAGGTGCGCTGCTCAGTAGAAGCACCCCTCTGTGACGAGTCCCGAAAGCCCAGCAGCGAGAAGGTATGCACAGGCCCACCCTGTGACCGCCGCTGGATCGCCTCGGACTGGGGCCCGGTGAGTGCAGAGGGGCTGCCTGTCCTTGCCCCAGATGCAGGTGACACAAGGCAGGCAGGAGGGAGGTATCAGCTCTGGAGCAGATGGGGCAGGCACATTGCTGCTCTCCTTCAGCTTTCATCTGGCAGAGGCTGAGCTAGAGAAACCATGTTGCTCTGCAGTTTTGCCTCTGCCTGTCCACACGCTGTGAATTTTGGTCAGCTGTGAGGTGAGCAAATACAAATCCATTCGAAAAATCTGGGAAGCTCTTGGCACCTGGAGACAAGGGACTCAGATGGAAACCGCTGACCTGACATGCCTCTACAAACTGCTGGGATCGAGTGCCACAACCCCAGTAGCAGAGCTAGACTTCAAATTCAAGTCTTCTGGCAACCACTGACCCCTCCTCTCCTCCTGCCTGCTTCCTGCTGTGTCTAAATGCCCTTTATTCCTCCAAGTGCTCAGGTTCGTGTGGTGAGGGACGCATGAGCCGCTTCATCGCGTGTCGCAACCTGGAGGGCAAGGTGATTTCTGACTCACAGTGCGACCCAGCTGCCAAGCCCCTGGCCGTCCATCCGTGTGGTGACAAGAACTGCCCTGCGCACTGGGTGGAGCAGGAGTGGGACCAGGTAAAGCCAGGCACAGCCCCATGGCCTCAGCCCTCCTCCCCCGAGCATCCGTCTTCAGTATCTGCCTCCCTCAACAGAGAGGGGCAAGACACGCAGCCTGTTTTACCTGGGCTCCCAGAGAGAGAGAGCAGGAGCGGGTGGTGTAGTCACTGCTGCCTCTGCTGAATCGGGGGTCTCTTTCCACCCCACATCCCATAGGAGGTGGTGGGCACCCAGCTTCCTTGGCAGAGCAGCGCTGTACCCTGTGACCTCCAACTGCAGATTCACGCGCTCATCCTGCCTCCTTCCAGAGAGGGGGAAGGAGTGATACTCTTGCTTGTCCCTGTACCCTGTAGGCCACCCCAAAGTCTGTGGCACTTGCTGCCTTCCCTGGGACCTCCATTGGAGGGCAGCAATGTCCCAAGGAAACCATCCTCCTCTCCCACTCCTGACTCCCAGCAAGGACCCGGCAGTTACAGACACCACAGCAGAGCTCTTCAACCAAAACCTACACCGATGGCCCCGAGATTTTGGTCCCACCACTAAACAGAAAGCTGCAACAAAACCAACCTCATCTCTGATAAGTAAGAGCTGGAGATAAGCCTGAACCACAGCCCAGGTCCCTGCCCTGGAAAAGACATCCAGCCTGTGAGCATTTGTTTGTCTCAGGTCTCATAGCCCAGTGAGCATGRCCCATCTGCCCCCCCCCCCACATGTGGGTGAGTGATGGTTCTCTGCTGCCCTACTCCCCCTCTTTTGCTCAAGGCCTTGCAGGATTGTGCCAGTTACAAGCCGGTCCAAATCTCCAGAAGGAGCATGCTGATACATTTGTTAGATTTGGACTTTGCCTTATAAAGACCCGAGCAAAATAGGAATTCATAAATCACTAAGGAGGAAGGGTGCTAGCTTTCTAAGGAACCAGTGAAACAGCAAAGCCCCATTCCCTCCATCTGTAGTAAAACCCTGCTCTACTTTTGCTACCCCTTCTTACCTGCTGACAGCATTCAGCTGAGTCTCCCTCCAGCGCTGGTAACTAGCACAAACTGATTAAATCTGTGGACCCATGGCAGTCCCATAACCCCTTCTTGCCCTGGTCTGTGGTGTGGGTCACTCACTGTTCTGCAGTGCAGTTTTTCAGCTGTTGCTAGGCTATTAAACTCTGCCTGAACTCTGAAAGGCCAGCTGAGCTCCTCATCCTGGTGCATGCTAGCTTCTTTGCCTTTGCCATATTCTCCCAGGTGGTTGATTAGCTCTTGATGAGCCATTCACAGGGTGACTAAGGGGGGATGCAAACCAGCTTCCTCCCTCTGCGGCTATGCTAGCCCAGCTTGATGGAGAAGGGCACAAAGCAGTGAAATCTCAAACCAGCAACGGCCATCAGGGAGCAGAGCAAAGCTAGACTCAGATCTTCCCTCCTGCTGCCTGCATGCTTCTCCTAGCATTGTCCTAAGACACCAAGCCCTCCCACCTAGGCAAGTACAGCTTTGGGCTGAGCAGTACATGTTCATGCAAGTAACCTGCAGTGCACCAGTTTGGTCCCCTTGGCCCCAAGCAAAGCTTGTCATTGCACCCAGATGTCAACCACAGTTGCTGCACAAATACATTACTGTGTACCTGACTTACATGGTCTTTGAGGACATGGATGTATATGAAATAAGACAGAAAGAACTCTTGTAGTCTTGCTTTGGCTGCTCAGGTCCCTTGTGGTAGCTACTTTCAGGCTAGCCAAGCTGAATTTGACAGCCCCAGCRCTGGCTAAACACTAATACCAGCTCCTGTCCCAACTCTCCAAGAAATTCAGCTCCTTTGCAGACACCCATCACTCCTGTGACCTGAGAAGCACCAGCTCCACTGGTGTTAGCACAAGCACTAAGTGACTTGCTTTTGAACAAGATGGTGTCTTATCTGCAACCTGATGCTCTGCAGCTGAGAAGCATCATTCATTACCTGGCCATTATGTTCTCTTTCTCAGTGTGATGCCACCTGTGGGCGAGGAATGAAGACTCGGGTTGTCTTGTGTGCAGGCCTGGAGAACGGCATGTACAGGGAGTACCCTGAGAAGCGCTGTGAGGCCTTTCAGAAGCCTGAGGAGCAAGCTGCCTGTTTCAAGAGACCCTGTTCAACATGGTTCACTACCTCCTGGTCTCAGGTAGGGCTTGGGATGCAGAGAGAGGTGGCCTCATAACCTAGGCTGATGGAGCATGAACTGCTTGGAGCACTGAGGATTTGTACTGCCCAATCCTTCTGTGTGCTACATTAGGACTGGACAGGCCCATGAGCCCTGCTCTTTTGCAGTCCAGACAGCCGATGGAGAGACTGGTACATACTAGCTGAAGAAAACCTTAGAGCGTGTAGATTATTGCCTCAGGCAAGACCATGACCATGCTGCAGCCGATACAACCCTGTCCCCTCCCTCTGCTAGGAGTCCATGTTCTGTCCTCCTCCCCTGCTTTCCCTTCATTTTAATTGCTAAAGTGTTTAGGGAATCAGGGGACAGGGGACACTGCGGCTGGCTCACAGCAGCTGTTTTGTCCATCTTCAGTCACAGCATCAGTGTCCAAAGCAAAAACCATTCTAAGTTGCATTAAAGAAATGAAAGCAAACTCTTTTGTCACCCTGCCCGACCCCCAGCTCAGACTGGCTCTCTTCCAGCAATGAGAGGGAAGTGTGGGTTTGAGACCAGTGTGTCCTCCTCAGGAACAGTCACCAAAGCAGGAGACTGGGAGGCCTGACTGAAAGGAAACACTTGGGACCTGTAGGAAAGAAAGAAAATGCCTCTCTCAATCCCTTTCCTCTCTTGATCCCAACAGTGCAGCAAGACTTGTGGGGCTGGTGTGCGACTGCGTGAGGTAAAGTGTTACCAAGGGGAGGTGCTGGGTCAGGGCTGTGACCCCACTTCCAAACCAGAAGCCAGGCAGAGCTGCCAACTCCAGCCATGCCCCACAGAGGCACCAGGTAAGGCTGGGAGGGCCAGGAGAGAGAGGAGCCCTTGGGAGCCCTTTGCTCCATCCCCCTCTCAGCTGGGGGAAGCATGTCTCTGCTCTAACGCTTTCTGTGGGTGCTTCTGTCCCCCAGAAGATGACTGTGAAGACAAAGCGACGGCCAACTGCGTGCTGGTGCTGAAGGTGAAGCTGTGCTCTCACTGGTACTACAGGAAGGCTTGCTGCTGGTCGTGTCGGACCAAGTCACCCTGACTGCTGTCAGGCTGTACTTTCCTTCCAAACTCAGGGCAAGAGCCCCCGGAACCAGACTTTATCACATGAAGCCACCCCGCTTGGCTATGGAGCCAGTCCCTGTAGACCAGCCTGCTTAGCGAGGAAGGATTTTAGGACTTAGTCATCACCGTCCCCTCTCCACTGAGAGGATTTTACTTGAGACAAACCACCAGTTCCTACAAAGCTACTGAGAAGTGAGTTGGGAAGGCCTGTCCCTGCTGTCAGTCATCTCTGAAGAGCTCTTCCTCAGTGCTCTGGTAATTCACATGGCAGCCCCAACTAGGCCCACAACAGGGGAAGGTGGTGAGGCACAGAGGCCAGCCTGCAGCAGAGCCCAGATGGTAGCAGCAGCCACTCTGCTCTGCTCTGCAGATTTTTCTACTACAAGGTCAATATCCAAAACACACCAAAAAATTCTGTGTCACAATAAAGAGCTAAACTGTAAAAGCATTCATTTTTGGGCTGCATGCACCTAGGCCAGACGTGAGGGAGCAAGAAGGGCAAGAGAGGAAGGAAAGCAAAAGCAGGAAGGGTGGGAAGGACAAATCCTTGAGCCAGGACAGCTTCCAGGGCAACACTGCATAAATCCCATTTTGTGTTGCCTGCAAAAGGACAGAAACCACTCYTGTTTTGTATTTCAAAGTCCTCATTTATTTCTGACATTGTATTTGGACCCACAGCTGAGCAACAAAGACAGAATAGTAAGAGAAGAAATCTGAAGTGGAAAAAATCTGAGATTCCCTCCCTCCCCCTTCCTGTTCCCTCACATTCCCCAAAAGCTTAGACCCCATGCTTGGATCTCCCATGTTTCCTGCCCTTTTAGACTCACCCATTCATGTGTAGATGTGCCAGGCCCAGGGTTTCGTGTGTTGGCTCTGAGGATAATCCTCATCTTGGCCATCCAGCTACTCTGGAATTGCCTTGCCAGGTTTGGCACCTTGTTAGTTGGCAACAGGTTACACTTAATTCACATGCAATGAAGATGACGATACAGTTGCCTTCCAAAAGATTGGCTATGGAAGCCTTTCACCAGAAGGGTGACCCACAGAAACAAGAGCCCAGTGTGTTATCACCACCCTCTTGAGGCAACGGCCCAGCACATACTGCCGTGGCGGTGGGAAGCCTTGCTTCGCACCAAGAGGTAGAATTGGATGCCAGGACACGTAGCATCCTCGAGCTGGCTCTGTGCCACTGGCCAAGATGGTGCTTCAGGGTTGCCTGGCGGAGCRGTACAGGTGGGAGCCCACAGCTCACACTGTGGTACCTGAACTTCTTCTGGCTCCTAGCGGGGTGGAGGCTTAGCTGGGCAGATGCTCTAATGGGAAAGGATAGGATTCACTGAGTTAGCCAAGAAGAACAGTCAGAGACTATATTATCAGGGAAGAGTACTGTCTGGACAGGCAGCAGTAGGAGCTACGGACTATCAGCTAGTGCGATCCAGAGCACTTTGTTGCTACAGTCCGATTTTCTTCTTCCTGCCTGCCTGCAATGTGAGAGAATGTTTAAAGACCTGGTATCACTATTTGGAGAATTGAAAGAGACGCTGTAAAAGAGATGCAGCTAGACTGAGTCTCAGGATAATGGAAATACAGTGTCTTTCTGGTCTGGAGATGGTGAATAATGTTGGACAAAAGGCTGTGTAAATGGGGGCTGGGGAAAGGTGTTTGGGTTGCAAGGACCTTCATCATATCTAGTATTCATTTGGCTCCCTCTTTTCTGGTAGTCTGAGCAGAGGTGCCAAGGCACAAACCGGTCTAAAGTGTAAAGTAGCCTTTTGCCTGATAACATAGCTGACTGAGGCTCAGGCGACACGTGCCTTCATACCGAGACCTACTCTAGCTGCGCATAAATGGAGAAGTTAAGACCKGTCAGTTCAAATCCTTCTGTGAGCAGCAGGCCAATTTCAAAACTGTAGTAGTGAAAAAAAGCCCCACTCATATTTCTGGGCAGTTCTACCATATATTGCAAAAGTGGGGTAAGCATTTTCCTGCTATTACTGTTATTAACATCCATAAGGCTATGGGAATCTTTGCTGTCTGGGTCCCTCCTCCCTACCGTGAATGAGAAGTGCTCAGCAGACCCATCCTGCTTTGGTTGCTATGGAAGTGCCTGTGAATGATGGAGATGCCTTTTTAGTGATTTTTCACCTAATTTGATTTATGGAGGAAGAAGGAACTTTCCCACATTCATTTTTGCAGAAAGACAGAGTCACTGGCCAAGYTGTCATTACCGGCTGCAGAGCCGATGAACCCAGGCTCAAGTCTTGCATCCTCTTCTTCAGAAAGGAAAGGAGGGGTGCCCCATTGGAGGTCATAGTCCCAGCAAAGGAGGAAAAGTGACCTGGTGGTCTCCTCTGTTGCTGTGGAAAGCAAAAGCTGTCCTAAACACAATCTTCCTTCCAGCTTGCCAGAAATGTCAGRGTAATCTGAGGGCTTTGAATGCTGAAGGTGATCAAGACCGCAGTTCCTTAAGGGTGCAATTCTTCCTGTAAGTAAAATCTTGACATTTTCTATCGGCCCAAGTTAAAATCACTCCTAAGAAAGCTTGTGAAGATTAAAAGGCGTGGAGGCTTTGGAAGCAGAAGGATCAACCTGTGTCCATTAGCGTATGTGAGTAGTTTTGCCAGCTCCTTCGCCTCCCCTTGCAGTCATCTAAATTCATTTCCTCCAACTTCTTCAGTGTGTGTAAAGACTGAAGCAGGTGGGATAGAGTGTCCTATTTTACGTTCTAATACAAAAGCTAACCATTGATGGAAACTAATGCAGTACGAGGGGAGAAGAACGATCAAAACCTTTGCTTATTTGTTCTTCCATCAGTTAGGAGCACACGGTGTTGGGATTTTCCGCCTCTCTCCTTCCCTCTGCCCCGTTGCTGCCGTCACTGCTGGAGGCAGCAGCTCCCAGGATGTCACACGTTGCTCTGTGTGCTCGGTTCATCCATACCGGAGGCTGTGGGTATTGCCTTGGGTAGTGACAGGTAGGGTTGCTTAGTGTAGACACCGAAGACCTCATTCTAGGCTCGGGAAGTCTGGAAGGTCAGGGAAGTCTTGGATAGTTAGGTTAGTTTGTACTGTACATAGCCCTCATTAGACAAGTCCCTTCAGGAGATAGAGTAGAATAATAATTACACTTATTATGGGTTCAAGGATCACTGTTTTAACGTCGTCCTTTGACGTCTCTCTCATCTTCTTACCCATAAAGCTTAGCAGTGCTGGGCAGTTCAGCAGGAGGACTGTGCTGGTCTTGGACTGGACTACGGGGTCCTCTCTGCACGAACCCCCACAAATACAAGTGAAAAGCCCCTTCCCTCGAGCGGGTGTCTGCTTGGAGCACCCTGTGCTAGTGACGATGGTGATTATACTTCTGTACTGATAGCCCTCGGGTTTGGGAAGCTCTCGCGAAGGACGCCGTGGCGGCTCACCGGGTAGCTTTGGAGGGTCGCCATGCTGATGGGCTGCCCCATCTCCTTGTAGCACGTGGGCGTGTAGGTGATCCTCTCGCCCCCGTTGCGCACCATGTCGGCAGTCCGTATGTAAAAGGGGGAGCCGTAGGGGGAGCAGGTCGGGCAGTAGTTGTGAGCCCCTTGCTGGTTGAGCTCGTTGGGTGGGGACGCGGGGCTGCCCTGGCCATCCACGATGCGAGAGCTGCAGGCATTGCAAGTGCCGAGATGTGAGTGAGTGGGAAGGTCAGGCTCTTCCTCTTCCTCCTCCTCCTCCTCTTCCTCATCAGATTCATCYTTCTTGCAGCAGTAGTACTGGGCGCAAAGGAAAGGCTTTTGTCAGAAAGTGTAAGGCAGCCACCTCCACCCCCAGGAACCAGCTAACTCCCCCCACCCCAGGCACAACGGGCTAGAAAGGGAAGAAGGGAGAGACTAATACTCAGCCTTATCCATCACGCTTGACTACTCTAGCTTGAGTGAGGTCAGGCTGGGCTCTGCTTACCAGCAAAGAAAAATAACGAGAAAATAGCTGGTGGAAAAAGTRTTGCAATGAAACCGAGTGGGATTTGGCCCTCCCCTAGGTCTGTGCTCCAGGCAGAGCTTGTTCAGCTCCCCCACTCTGCAGCAGCCGGCTGGAGGGGAAGGCAAGGAGCTGGTGGGCAGATTTGGCTTCGCAGAGAGCCCTGCCACCTCCTTACACACCTCGTTCCCCCGCCAAAGAAACTCCCCGCTGGCTCCTTGCTGCTCAAGTTGGCTGCTTTGGCTGCTCCGCTCTGCCTGATCGATACCTGGGCCCTGCGGAGCAGCTGGCGCGGGGCTAACTCCGCTCGCGGAACTGCATGTGCTCTAGGACGCAGCTGCGGGGAGCTCAGCCGCCCCCCTGAACACACAGCGCAGCAGGGCTTGCGAGAAGCAAGGTATTTTATCGTGCCAGCTGGGAACAGCCCCAATAGCTGCTGTACTTTTCATCGCACGGCTAACTGCTGTGCGGCACAGGCATCGCATTAACTTTTAAGAAGACAGAGGTTGTAGCTTGCCATTGCTGAAAGCCTCCTTGACAAATGTACAGGGAAAAAAAATCTCCACCTAGTATTGCAATCCCAGCCAAGCCCACACCTAAATTAGCAAGTGCTGCAGATCCTCAAAAGCCTTAGGAGAGTCGCCCTGAGCCAGGAGGGGGAAAGGACATTCGTTCTCTGCCGCGCACTGGGAAAAGGGGTGTTTCAACTCCCTGCCCCTCACAGGCAGGGAAAACCCCACCAACATCCCTCCTATGCCAGCGGTTTAGGCGGAGGAACAGCAGCTCCGCTGGGGTTCGCGGGGCCGCTTACCTGTAGCCTACAGTAGCAGAGCACAGCAATGATGCACAGTAGGATCACCGTCGCTAGRATTCCCCCGGTGATAACAACAGTTCCCGCTGTCATCCGACCGGTTCTCCATCAAACTCTGGAGGGCAGGGCAAGGAGACACACGTCATCCCCGAGGGAGCTGAGAACCGGCAGCCTCRTGGCTAGGGAAGCCGGTCCTGCCGCTAGCGGGCAAAGGGCAGGGTTGCCGGAGGCGCCGCGCCTCGAGCTGTGTGGCCCCAAGCTCGGCCGGAGCGTGCCGAGAAGGCCCGAGACCCCCACGACCGTGGGCGATCAGCAGCCGTTTCAGCGTACTCACGGCATCCAGGGGCGGGCGACGCCGAGGTGCGACGTCCCGCACGCAGATCGCGCCCCCCCTCGGCGCCCGGGCTGCACGTGGGGCCCCTCGTCCCCCAGCCGGTGCTGTGCGCAGCAAGGGCAGGGGACGCTTGGCCGGGGCACAAAGTCCCCACGGGTCACACCTGAGCTGCGGGCAAAGCCACCGCTGAAAGCSTCCCTCCCTCGCAGCCGCAGGAGCGGCTCTGCTCGGGCATCCTCGTCGCACCCACCTTCCTCCCTCCCCACAGCCGGGAAACTAGCGGCCCCCRGCCCCGCGCGGCCTTTCGGAAAGCCGAGGCACGGCGCCGGGCTCCCTGTCCCTGGAGCTGCGAYGGGAAGCGTTGCCAGCCCGGCTCCAACGCGAGGTTTCCGGAAGGGGTTTCCCAAGGCGACCGACCCGCTCCGGCGGTGGGAGCCCCCGAGCGTTCACGAAGCGCCGCTTGGGTCCCGCGAAGGACGCGTCGGACCTGAAAGAAGCAGGGGGAGATGTTAGCCTTCGCCCACCCGGAGCCCTCTCCTCCCCGGACAGCTCGGGGCCGGCTGGCGCCCGGCGCTGCCCCGGCATCCCCCGTTGGCCCAGCTTTGGGGATGCTTCGCGGGATCCCAGCGGGCTCTTACCGGAGAAGGGCTGGCGAGGCGCCGCGGTCACGCCGGCCCCGGCGGAGACGGCTGGGACGGGCAGCTGTGCATGGCCCGGGCGGACGCGGGCGGCCCTGCGGGGGCGGACGGGAGGAGACAAAACGAGGCGTCAGCTCGTCACCCCGCGCCGCGTCCCGCCGGCCGGCGTCCCAGGAGCCCCCGGCACCGCGGGGAAGCGCCGGCACATCTGGCCCGGCCGCATTTCATTAGCGAAGCCTCYGCGCCTCCTCCAGAGCCGCGCTAATTGATAGGGCCCCAGCGCCAGCCGGTTGCCGGCTGCCGGGATCTAATTAACCGCTCAGCACACGGCCAGTAATTGATCGCGGGAGGTGGCGGCGCGGAGACGAGAATTGCCTAATTGGCTCCTCGGCCCCGGCGCGAGGGGTCCCCGCGCGCGGCAGCATCCGCCCGCCACGGCCGCTCCGGGCACGCGGGGCTCGCTCGCGCCCTCCCTCCCTCCCGCAAGGGAGAGGGATTTGGAAAGGCCACCGGTCGTCTTTGCGTTTCCGACCTCCGGCGTCTTTCCTGGCCCCGGAGGGCTCGGCTCGGCTCGGCCGGCCGCGGGGGCCGGGAAGCGCGGCAGCCGGTCCCTCCAGGCCGGCGATGCCGAGCACCTCGGGAAGAAAGCTGCTGCCATTAGCTGCAGTGATTTGCAAGAGGATAAAAAAACCTCGGGAAGATCCGGCCGGCCACAAATTGATTTTCAGCTCTTGGAAAGTTACTGTGCGAAGCCAAAAGGACGGTGCGTATTTGATTTCCTCCTAAAGAGACTCACGCACGTGAAATTAAAAAAAAGAAAAAGAAAAAGGCAAGAAATCAATATGACCATAACACAGCTAATACCTCCATCCATCAGCGGACCCAACACGGAGCTAATACCAGAGACCGACAGACTCCGCTCCCGTGCCCCGTTGCAACGCTGCTGCGCCCCGAAACACCGCCAAGTGGGGGACAGGGACGGAGCAGGGCGCAGGGGAGCTTTCGATGGCGTTACCGCATCCCCCAGCGGCTCCGTTAATAGGGAAGAGATGAGTGCGGGCGGCTGGAAAAGGCAGAATTTGACCTTCGATAACCCCCGAGCGGGAGCACACAGCGAGCCGGGCCGTGATGGATGATGCAGGCAGCCGTTTGCATCCAGAAAACTTCATTTCGTGGGAGCTGTGATTTGATTTAGAGCTATGAGAGCAACATCCAATTAGCCTGCGGTTTGGAGCAAAGCAGGCAGGCTTCGGAGACTTACCCAGTGCCCGGCACGCCGCCTCGGGGGCTCAGGCCTCGGCGGGGGCAACGTTCTCCCACTGCCRGGCACCCACTGTCCCCACACGGGAAAAGCGCCGCCAGGACCGGGGCAGCCCCATCCCCGAGAGATGCCGGGAGCACGGCGTGCGGCCGGCGCGCGGGTGAGGAATCGGTCTCCGGTCTCCGGGATTCCCGTTTCTGGGGCTGGCATGGCCAGCGTTTTCACCAGCCCAGGTCAGCCGTCAAGCTCTTGGGTTGTTAAAAATAGAGGATGCTAAAAAAAAGGCAGAAAGAAAATCCGCGCAAAGCGGACGTGCTGCCTTTGCTCGTCCCCTCGGAGGCGACGCTTTTGGAGAGCGGGCAGTTTCCCACCATCCTCCTCACCAGGCCGTGCGCGGCGACAGCCTAGCGTTTAATTTCGCAGGCAATCCGTCCCTGTAAAATAGCCTTCTCCAAGCCTACGGCTCGCTCACCGCCCGCCTGCAACGCTGCAGGGACACAAAGCCGCCCTAGGGCCTCCGGGGGAAGAGACGAGGAGCTCAAACCTCAGCAGGAACGGGGGTCTCGGTAATTACGGGATAAATATGCCCGGCCCAAGGACAGCCCATCCCAGCAGGCTGATGCCGGCTGCCGGTGCGAGCAAGGATAAGCCATTGCTTAAACTTTATTTATTAATGTCGCAGAGGGCCAGCGTCCTCGGGGCGGGTGCAGCAAAACCGCCCGGCGCAGAGACGCCTTTTCTTTAACCGCTGGCGCGTTTCGGCGCGCACAGCTGCGGCCCGCAAGGCGACGCTGGAAACGAGCGGCGGCGCGCGGGGCTGTATTTCTTCRCCTTCAGCGACGTCCATATCGAATCTGCACGGTTTGCAAGTCGGCGGGAGGGTTTTGCCAGCCGCCAGCACTCCCGGCCGTGACCGTAACAAAACGGTCGAGAAAGTCGAGTCCTGCCTCGCACAGGCATCCCGGCGAGCAAAGGGGCATCGCGCGTCTCCCGCGTGTGCACGGGCAGAGCCGGGGCGAACCCGCTCCGGGCGCGGGGCACCTCCTGCGGGATCCCGTCCRGCCCCGGCCCCGGCCTTGCACTGCGGGCTAATTCGATGAAACGTCTGCCTGGTAAATTAGACCGCTCGCTGCCTCGCCAGAATCAGCTAACAGCCCTAACTGGGGAAAAAAAGCTCCCTCCCTACGGCTCCTCCACGCGGGCGCTTTGCAAAAGCCCCCACGGCCACCAGCACCGGGACCGCGGGGGGAGCCAGCAGCCCCCAGCGCCGCGCCGAGCCCCTGCCAGCCTCTCCGGCAATATCTCCCCGCGGGTTATCGCTCCAGCCCCTCCTGCGTCTGCTGTGCCGTTAATACCTCGATACACTGAGGCAAAAGCATCTTCAATTTTAAGGCGTAAAGCCCGAGCGCGGCACCGCAGGACCAGAGCGACCCTGCGGTAACGCCTCCAGGAGCGGCATCAGGCCCTGCGGCTGCTTTTCCGCCAGTTCAACGCGAGTTTGGACCTGCCGGGAGCTCTCCCCCAGCATCCCGGTGKGCCCAGAGCAGAGACCACGGCAGCCGCCGGAAAAACCGCTGCTCGGGGCTGCTCGCGGGGTGTTTYGTTGCAGGGCTGCTTGGACGGCGGCGCTCCGGAGGTGGGAGCTATCGCTTCCAGGCGGGTCTCCGTCGCCCCCAAACCCTCCTTGGCGGCACAGCACGGCACGGCCGAGCCAAGGGGAGGGCGGCGCTGCCCGGCGCCTGGCGGGAGAGGGAAACTCGGCTGGGAAGGCAGCAACCTCCTGGCCAAAAATCTGCACAGATCAATTTGCAAACAAAAAACCAAAMCAAAACAACACACTCGCGGGGAATTAAAAACAAAGAAAGAAAAAAAACAAGCAAAGGGGAGAGGAACGGGAAAGAAGGAATACCGCCAAGGTTTCAAACCCAGCCCTTTTCTCCTGAAAGCTGCAYTTGTGAAAAAGGCCGTTTCTCGCCCTGAAGGCGCCGGCACGCGCTGCCCTCCCGAGCCTGTGCCGTGGCGAGCGCAGCGTGGGGAGCCGGGAGGGGAGGCGCAGCGGCGGCGCGGGAAGCTCGCCCCGGCCCCGCGGCAGCGGCACAGGGACTGCAAACGGCACGTTATCCAGCGCGATCGGGCCCGCGCCGGTTTTGTCCGGCCACCCATCGCCCGAGAGGCGCAGCGAAATTGGGCAGCCCGCCGGGCCGATGGGAAGCCCCGGGGAAAGGCGTCTGCCCGCTTCGGGAGCGAGGTCTCCCGCTGCCCCGGCGGACCTGCGCGGCATTTTCCTCGTGCTCCCGCGCCCGACCCRAGGCGCAGGTTCGGCGCGAGCGGCCCGAGGGCTGCTCGGCCACGCGGGGCTGGCGGAGCGGGCGACGTGCTCCTCCGCACGTGCCGGGGCCCTGGTGGCCCTCACGGCACCGGCCGGGGCCTCCGAGCTCCCCCAGGCATAGCGCTTCCTCCGCGCGGCCCCTCGCAGGCCTGGGGGGCTTCTCCAGCCCGGAGAGCGGCTGGCGAATGGATGCAGAAACCCACGTGCCGCAGCGCAAACAACGGAAGCAGCTCAGCTGTTCTTCCCTTCCCGACAAATGCAAAAAAACGCAATTACTGTTCGCAAAAAGAGGCACCTGTGGCAGCTCCAGTTAACCTGTCAGTGGGGCAGCGGGAGATAAGTAACCTGAGCTTGCTTTTCGCGCCGAGACCCCGCAAATCGAAACGGGAACTCGGCGGCAGACTCTCCCGGCTGCTGCAGCCCGGYGCAACTCCATCGAGCCCCCTGGGTCCGACCGACTTACACCCCCTGCTCCCCTTCCCTTAAACGCACCCCAAGCAGCTCCCGGCGGAGTTAAGCCCCTCCTGGCAAACCGGCAGCCGGGCTGGAAACGCGCTTGCACTCGCCGGAGGGGGGGTCTGGGGGCAGGCGGGGAACGACGAGGGACGCGGCCGTGGCGGCCTCCTCCCGAGGAAGCGGCACCGCTCCGCTCCCAGCCCTGCGAGGGCGATTCTCCAAGAGCATCCGTGCTCCGAGGGCGAGCCTCCCCCCGGCCCCGCGGGCTCTTCCCCTCCGTGCGAGGGGCACAGGGACCTCGGCTTGATGCCGCCGTGCCCCGAGCGCTTCAAGCGCATCCGAGGGAGATTCGATCTGCTCCCGCATTCGATCTCCTCGCTACTTCCACCAAAGGAATCCGCGCGCGACACTCTTCGGCAGGGCTAATCCTATCAGGGGACGTAGYGACACCAAACGCATCTTCATCGCGGGCACGAACTGAAAGAGCGGGATCGATTGCAGCCGGGTCGTCGGGCGAGACGGTCGGGGGCCTCGCTCGGACCCGCGCGACACAAGCCTGACCGAGGCCGGGCGCCGCGGCGCTGCCGCTAGGTTCCTGCTGAAAAAGGTCCCCGTTAAGGCTGTTTCTCCCTGCCCCCCCCGGACATCRCTCGGCTTTAAGAAACACCTTGTTATCTCTCCGCTTGCCCCGCACACAAGGTGCTCTCTCATCCTTTCCGCCTTGCTTTCGTGCGGAAGCCCCCACCCGCGCCGGGCACCCGGTTCCCTCCCCGAGCTGCCCGCCGCGCTGCCGACTGCCCCGTCCTGCCAGCCTGAGGCACGAAACACGGCTTGGGCAAAGCCCCTTCTTGCAGCAGCCAGCCCTGCTCCGGGAAGCAAAGCCCGGGGGAAGCGCGCGCCGATGCTGGAGCCTTGCGCAAACCCGCTCCGAAAACACCACCGCGCTCAACGGACGACTTTGCCGTGGGGYGGCGGCAGCAGGGATTTGTCGCAGCCCCCGTCCCCTGGCCGGGGAGGCTCCAGCRCGGCACCTCTCCCGCAGGGCACGAGGCAGCACTCAGGGGGCCACGCGCCGTTTTACTGCCCAGGCGGGAACTGGGCCAGAGGGAGGAGAGGACCGACGTCTCCAGCCCGCAGCGCCTGCCCTTTCTCTGCTGC
>NW_020450927.1:1623337-1629149 GCF_003343035.1 Apteryx rowi | reverse complement strand
AGCCATGCCAGCCCCACACGCCTCTCAATCAGCCTCCCTTTCAAATTGTTATTTTTTTTAAATCTCATTCACCGACATAAAAACTTTCCTTGGATGATTATCAGTGATGTGCTAAAGGCCCTTTTGTGTTTCAGCACTCGCCCGACATTCCTCTTCCTCCGGAAGCGTGGCAGGCTGCGATCTCGCCGAGCTGCCCGCAGGATCTGGACTCCGCGCCAACACGGCAGCGCACGTCCGCAAGCCTCCAGCAGCTCTGAGAAACCCGGAGGCGAAGGCTCGGGGCAGCGACGGCAGGGCAGGGGGCCCGCAACATCAGACCRCGGAAAACCTCCCGTCCACCGCTCCCCCCAGAAACCTCGGGCCGGTTGCAATTACARCTCCCCTCCCACAGTACCAGCGCAATTCGGAAGGGCGCTCGGCGAAAGTCTCCCTCTCGCGGAAAAGGGCYGTGGACGTGGGGGAGGCGCCCGGCCCCCCCGTGGAAGGGGGCACCGGCCCCCCGCCGGGAGGGACGGCGCAGGAGAGCGCAGGCTCTTCCTGGGCATGATGCAAGACCTGCTGCTCCGACTGTCAGCATCCTCCCGGCATGTCCGCTTGGAGTATAAACAGAGATTTATTTTAATGACTCATTAAAGCCTAATTACATTCGCCGAGCAATACACAGAGAGGAGCCTCCCACGTGCGGCAGTACTACAGTCGGGAGCGCTCGGAAAACCTTCCCCTCCCCAAAAGGGCAGCAGAGACAGACTGTCTCTCCTAAATGGGACCAGACGGCAGGGCCAGGTGCTGGCTCTGGAGCCAGGGGCTGGGCACAGCAAGGCAGCCAGCAGCTGAAAACCAGAAAGACTCACTCCTTTCTTCATCTGCTTCCACCCTTGCGCACTTGCACAGACCATAACGGCCAGGAGCCCAGTCTATCCGCCCAGTGCGATTGCCAGCGCAGCTCGTCCCTCTTGCAYGCGGGCCTCTGAAGCCCAGGAAGACGTGACCTGCTCAGGGAGAGCTGGAAACCCGCTGCCCATCTCCAGAGCCTCAGGCCAGCGCCTGCATYGCGGGCTGTCCATCACCCAGCATTAAGGACACTTGTGCTTTTAACTCAGAAGATCCCGCTTTCACAGTTGCTTTAACCAAGCTCAGGCTTGTTCCCTCTTTAATGCAAACTGAAACAGGCTACRGAAGAAGTCCATGGTGCGCGGGTGTGCAATAGCGTACCACAAGCACGGAGTGACTGGGGCGCCCAGTGCAGTGGGATTTCGTGCTGCCGCCGGCAAGGAGCCGACACAGGCAGCCCTAGTAGCGAGCCCCATACAATCCAAGGAAGGGACAGACTGCCACGGCCGCCGTTACCAGATCTCCTGGTGATGCCTGACACCTCACCTAGGAACAGAGACCTGGCAGAAGGCAGCGAGGTCTCGCTATTGGACGTGATCATTTCCAGCAGAAAAACCTCTTCCCGTATGCCTCACCCACAGCCGCTCCTCCATCTCGAGAGCATCCTCTGCCCAAGCCCGTCCTCTCCCTGCACCTACTAGCGCAGAGGGAAAACTCAGAAGGGACATTTGGGGACTTCAGGGTCAGCTGCACACGGGAGACACTGAGATTTGACCCCCGCGCAGGACCACCGCACGGTACAGCTGCTGCAGGAGGCACTGGCACCCAGAGCACCTGCTGAAAGCCAACCGGGGCAAGGACCAGGTGGTCAAAAACACCCCCCCTTCAGCCCAGGGGACCTCCTCGCCGCTCGCACAGCCCGTGAGGAGCTCTGGGGTCTGTCTCAGCTGCTTTTCCTGATGCACCAGGCGGCCCGAGGGAAGCCGAGCCTGAGCCCAGCAGCTCGGGCACCGCCACCAGCCCACGAGCGCTGCTCACCGCTCGGAGAGCGCCCCAAGGTTGCGTCCTCTCCCGCCGGACAAGGACTTGCAGCAGCGGCACCCGCTGGGGACAGAAGTGCCCGGGCGCAGCTGCTCCGACACCTGGGGGCCCCGCTCAAGCCGCCCACGTCAGCAGGTTCGCGCGCCCGGGCACAGGAGGGGGCGACGACCAGAGGACGCAGCCTCTCCGGCGACTCCGGATGCTCTGCTGGCGTTACTCCACTGAAGCCAGCAGAGAAATTGGCCCCATCTGCTCGTGCTGCTTTCAGTAGTGCTCAGCCATCCCGCTAATTGCTTCAATTAGCGGAGAGAAACATTTTCCAAAGGTTTCACTGCCTCGCTCCTCGCCTTGCCTTTAGTCCCGAGCAGAGCGGGTGTAAAACGCTTCCAGCAGGGACGCGGTACGGGATCGCATCTCACCCTGCTAGGTGCTAGCACCTCCGGGCGAGACAGCCCACCCTGCCCAGTTGTCCACCTACGCGGCCAGTACATATCATAGGGCAAAAATGACTGGGCCAACACGCAAGCGCTCGTCTGTCTTGAGCTCCAGATTCCCCCCCTGAAAAGCTGTCACTCACAGATATTAGGAAGCCAAGGGCCCCCTTCCTGCTCCACCTGATGGGGTGCAGACGCCTGAGCTTCCTGCAGTGACCCACGTCACAGAGGTGACCCCAGCTGCTGCCGGGCTCTGTCGGGAGAGCTGTCAGCCCCCGAAACCTCCGCTTTTGCCCACAGCTTGGTCAGGGACTTGCACAAGCTGCGAACGTGCAGGTCTCCCAACCAGACGGGTCGCTGACAGATGGTGCTTCCTAGAAAAGCCCTGGCTCTGGGCTGTCCCCGCACCCCAGGGGCAGGAGAGCTGTGACGCCCGTTGAAGTGCAGGCACCCCACGAGGATGGCTCAGGTCCCCGGGCCCGAACGCTGCTGTCCAAGTTAACCACAATTCAGCACTTTGAGACAGCCCCGCGACGCGGTAAGGACAAAGCCGCGCAGCGTCCTCGACGCCGGCGGTCCCTCGGCCTCGGGCTTCACGATCCTACAGAAGGGCAGAGCTGCACGTTGCTCGGGGCCAACGCGTGGCTGCAGGGGCTGATTCTGACCTTGCTTTMTCCAGGATGAGCCCACATAACATCCGTGGAGCCACACCAGCATGTGGCCAAGGCTAACCTCCGCAGAGCTCCTTTTCCACCAAGCAATGGGAAAATCCCGTCCATGGGCTCTTTACAGGACTGATCACACTCCTTGTGGCCACCCTTGCCAGGGTGACCACATTACCAGCCAGGGCAAGGAGGCTCAGGATGACCAAAATGACAAGGCATGAATCAACTTTGCAGACTAAATAGCATGGAGCAGGATGTGGAAGAACCCTGGGAAAGATGAGTGGATGCACATGGGGAGAAGGGGGCTTGCTATGAAACGGTATTTCTTTCTAGGTGATTTAGCCAGTGCTGGAGATACAGACTGGTCATCACCAAAGGCTCTTCACCTCACCCACCCCTTGCTGTCCATCGGCAGACACGAGTGGAGACAGTCGCACACGCCCGGACGGGCCGGTCATGCTCGCATGCCCACCAGCCCAACAAAATGAAAAACGYGGCATGAAATCGCCTAATGTCTCCAGCAAATGAAGTGTGAAACACTCGCAAGAAAACAACGGTAACAGAGTCTCCGTAAACATTTCACCTCGGTGGCAAAACAGCGACTGGGAAGGTCAGAGCGGCAGAACGTGGGGGGGCTTGGGGGAAATGCGGGGCTCAATTTCTGCTCTCGTAGCAGATGTACGGGAGAGGCAGCCGGGAGGGGGGAGGAAGGGAGGAGGCAGCCGGGGCAGAGAACACCACCAGCACAGTCCGACCTTATTTCTGTTTGCCGCTAGCCTGGCGTCTACTGGGTTTTAGGTGTAGCCACGGAGCAGGCCCAAGAAAGGGAAGCGGCCRTTATATTTCTACTCATTCCCTTGGCTAAACTCAGCGAACCGGCCTGAGCCAGAAGCAGCAGCACACAAGGATCTCCATTTCTAGAAAGGACCTGCAGCGCTGCTTTTCCTGACCGTGCCTTACAGCTGGGCTCCTCTGTGACGGAAACGAAGCAGCAGGACACCTAAAAGCAACTCCAGCAGGGACGGAGACTCACTGCGCTGCTACCACCCTCCACCCTGAGTTTCTGGCAAAAAAAAAAAAAAAAAAAATCGTCTGCCAGCCTTTTTATTGCTCTCTTCCGAGAGCATCGTGCTAACGTTTCCCAACAAGCAGCCCGTTTGCTGGGTCTCTGCTTGGCTTGTGCATCAAGACGCTCCCCTGCCCAACGCCTGGGGGACGCTTTGAGCTTCCCCAGAGAGGAGGCCTTTCCGAACGGTGACGCTTCTGCGGCCGATTTCCGCCCCGTCGGGGATCTTTCAGCCTGGAGCGGAGACGCAGCCTGCAGTCTCCTAACGAGGGCTCCAGACTCGGCCGCTCTCAGGCCTGTTATGAGTCTGAAACCCACCGCTTTGGAAAGACACGGGGCAGGATCTCACACTCCAGTGGAGACGTAGCACCGCAACAGGACCGGGAGAGAGGAGAGAGCCAGGCTTGCTGTCTGCTCTGATGTTCACCATGCCCATCAGGAGCAGCAGCAGCCGCCTGCTTCTGTCATCTCCCCTCGGCTTTTCAACAGGTGAAAACCCTTCCCAGCAGAAGAGTTTTATCCCCCTCCCTGGCAAAGCACGGTTTAGCCCGCCGGATCCTGCCAGGACCACAACAAATGCTAACCAGCAGCCCAAATATGCCCAATACCCCGCGAAAGGCATCATGCAGAAGCTCCGCCACTCAGAAGAGTGAGGGGCAGGGCTGGGGGAGAAAAAAGATCTGGTAATTCAGCGCTCTCCGTTGGGGCAGAATATTCCACGGCACGTCAGAAAATCTCCTTGCTGTAGAGACAATCAATAGTACACACGCAAAAAAATCCAGCTGAAAATACTGACTGTTTCCACATGCCCTTTTTCAGGGAACAAAATCCTCCAGGATAACCTTAAGGGAAACAAAAGCCAGACAAATAACTTGAGCACAGGTCTCCTTTAATTACCGAGGCACAGCGAGAGATAGAACAGAGATCCTTCAGAAAAAACAAAAGGATTTGATTTCCTTCACTTCAGCAAAGGCAGCCATTACTTCCGCGCGGAGGCTTGGTGGCAAGGTTGGGGCTCTGTCGAACCGCGATGCCCTTGCTGAATGGCACAGGTTTGGACTCCCACCAAGGAAGCGAGAGGCAGAGCCCCGGTACCGGGACTTCCAAGAACTCAGAAGCGCGGCTGAGGGAGCACAGGCCGCCCAGCTCGCTCCTACCCCCCGCGCCGCCAGAAGTTAGCCGATGCTTTTAACAAAATCCCAGCTAGCTGCGAAGTTCAGCGACGGAAAGCCGAAAATCCCGACTCAGGACCTCGCAGGGAGGCGCAGCCACCGGCGGGCAGCGCCGTCTGCAGCCCCCCCGGCCCCGGCCCCGGTCCCGGTCCCGGTCCCGCTGCGGCTCCCCGGAGCCTCCCCGGCCCCGACCCCCGCAGCCCCCGCAGCCCCCGCGAGGCGGCCGCACCGTACCTGGGCGCCGCGGCCGGGCAGGACCGGGCAGGACCGAGCCGGGCAGGACCGAGCCGGGCCGATCCCGCCGCGGCAGCGTTGCCGGCAGCAGCGGAGCCGAGTCCGGCAGCACCGATGCGGCTGGCGGGGCAGCGGCGGAGGGCTGGGCTGGGCTGGGGGAGGAAGAGGAGGAAGGGGAGGACCGGAGGAGGAGGAGGGTGATAACGCTGTTAATAATAACCACCGGACCGAGGCTCGGCGGGGGCGAGGCGAGGCGTGTCCGCCCCGACTGCCCGAGGGGGCGGGTGGAGGCAAGCGAGGGAGGAGCCTGCCCGGCACCCCCGGCTCCCCCCGGCTCCCGCACCTCCGCTCCGGGCGGGCGCAGCGCCG
>NW_020450927.1:1592012-1623031 GCF_003343035.1 Apteryx rowi | reverse complement strand
AACCCGCCCCCGAGGCTTCACCCCGGCTGCCTGCAGCCCCCCGCGCCGGGCCCCGCCGCCTCCCCCGGCCCCGGGTTTTGGCCACCTCCCGGGCCCCCGCAGCCCTTCTGGCCGCCAGCACAGAGGCCGAGCTGGCGCTTCGAAGAGCCGGGAGAAAACCCGCCGCACGCACTCTTGGAGAAGGATGAGCCGGGGTGGGGGGAGGATGCAAAGCCTCCCCTCCGTATCCTTCAAATAAGATTACCCCGGGCTATTACTCTTTGCAAAACAGAGCAGACCTTTGGCATACATCGGCTGTACAAGCACGAGGCCTGCTGCCCTCGGGCACTGCTTGTGCTGCCGGAAACTCAGCCCGTCTCTGCCCAGCCGCAAACGCTGCCCGCGCTAGCAAGGCTTGACCACACAGACGCACACGGAGAGGTGCTCGCCTTGATAAATGCGACGGGCCATGCTCCAGCTGCACGAAGTCTTTGAACGCTTCAAACCAAGAGTTTAAACTGGAGAAGGTGGCTACAAGCTGCCTTCATAAAATGAGCCATGCGCCTCTGTGAGCTATGATAAAGCTAATTGAGTCTCAGGCTTTGCACCATAAGCTGACCATTGCAAGCTCCTAGATTACTGCGCAATGGGAACATGCACTCATTTATTTTCTTCTGCTTCCTTGCGGCTTTGCACTCCGCTAGGAGTGAGAGCGTGGCAGGCCACTGCGAGGCAGCGCAGCTTTGGGGGATTAACGAGAGCTGCGCTAGCATCGCATCAGTTCAGCCTGCCTGTGCCTCAGTTTCCCCGTTTTCAAGCAAATGACAACTACAATACTTTCCTCCCTGTAGAGCATGCTCTACAATTCAGGAGGAAATAACACTCATCTCATCCTCCATTACCCCTGCCATTGGCCAAGGCCTCCTGCTTGTCACAGGCTCGGGTTGGAAGCTGTTATTCCAGGCTCAGACCGCACAGCTGGTTGCTGGCAATGTCGGAAGTCCAACACACTGATTTTTCCCCAGGATCCGACAGCGGAGAGGAGCTGAGAGGGAACGAACACTTGTTTGGATGCGAATGGCTTTGTGAGTTTAGCAAAAGGGCAAGATGAATTATGAAATACAGACGAGAGATAAGTGGATTCTGCCACAGTACTTACCCTCCRCGCTGCAGTATCTAAGTGCATAACATGCTAATAAATGGCTGCTCAGCGCACACGTCCCAGGCCAGGAGAAAAGCCCTACTATTCCCCCGTCAATAAACCAATCCACTTCACAAACTGCAGCGCACTGAAGGTTGGTAAATACAGAGAGGCACGGAGCAAGCAAAATGAGCTGCAGGCTATTTGCGGGGAGAGCGGCAGAGCGGCACGGCCCCTTCGCTCGGCTTCGGGGCTACCCGAGGGACGGGAATCAGCAGCACCCAGGCGAGCACCAGCGCGACGGACGGGCCGARCGAGAGCGCCGTTTCCTGCGGCTCTGGACAGGCTGTGCCGGCGTGAGGACAGCCCAGAAGCTCGGAACGAGCCAGGATGGAGGGAGAACCGCTCGGCTTCTAGGAAGAGCACTGGCAGGGTCACGAGAGGCGTGAGCATGGCTAATTCAGGAAGCCACACTTTGCTGTTTCCGTGGATAGAGGTGGAGAGGGCTTCTTCGAGGGGAAGGAATTACTTGCCTAATGCTGATAGGAGATTGCCCGGATCCAGACTTCTGCTTTACTAGGGATGCAGAGAATGCTTACGCTTCCGCCTCGAAAAATCCCCAGGAAATTCAGAGCGCAGGTGCATCGCGCCCCTGCTGTGTTCACCCACACACTGTCCCGAAGCAGGACGGTGCCACAAGCAGCCACCACGGGGAGGCCCCGGCTGCCAACGGCAGCGACACCGCTGCAGGGGATTCCTCCTCCTATCAGGAAAACATACGTAAAGATGACCATTTTCGGTCTTCTTTCTAAAGACAGGAGATCTGGTTCTCATTTTTCCCTGTACAGTCAGTAGCAAACGCAGACGGAAGGAGCCCCGGACGCTGCTGCAGAATATCACGGCAAAGCGCACGTGAAGCACCACCGTTTGAACAAGCAGGATGGTTTTGCTGCCAGTCTCTTTTTCCCTCCCGAAAGCCACACAGGCTGGCAGCGTGCTTCCTGTCGTCGTCTCGTTATTTTTTAAAGCAGCGCTCAAGCRAACGACAAAACGCAAAGGGTGGGTTTCGAGGCCCCTCGCTCCCTTCCAGCGCTGAGCTTCGCCTGCTCGGTGCCCTGTGYGCGCTGGGGCGTTTTCAGCTCGCGACACCCCGGCAGCACAGGGACCATAAACCTGCCRAAGTCCCACCCTCCCCAGGCCTCGGACGTTAACCTGCCAGCGCACACAACTAACTTCAAAGCCCATGTTTGAACCAGACTCTCCTCAGCCCAGAAAGCTGGCTGAGTTTTATAAAGAGATTCCTGCTTCCCAGTGCTGAAAAAGATTTTACCAAACAGTTTTAGAACAAAATCATGAAATAATTCTCCTCCCTTCTGTTTTTCTCAGATCCAGGCCTTTCAAAAATTTAAGTTCCCAGGCTTCAATACTGAACGTTGATGTTTCATACTACCAAGTTACATGAGATCACTCAAGGTTCATCTACAGTTACGAGCTAAAAACATACCCCCCCCCCTCCATTTCGGCAAGAGGCAGCTGGGAAACCTCGTTACACGTTAGGGTTTGTAGTGTCTGCACTCGCACACGCGAACACTGCGAGACCTCCAGGCCCGAGAGAGACCAGCACGTACGCACGCACGCAGGAGACTCTGCCCACGGACGCCCTTGCACCGTTACACCTTAAACCAGTGCACTTTAGCACAGCAAGGAGCTTCTCCCTGTGTAGGCAAGTGGCTCCTCGTCCCAAAACACCGACACCTGAGGATGCTCAGGAAGCGAATCCACACTGTTGCACCCACTGGCACTAGAATTTCCTTATTTTGTTCCAATCTGCTCCATATTTTCATTTCTAGCAGAGCCCAGGGCAGCTGCAGCAGTAGGAAAAAGCCTGACGGTGCAAAAAGCCTCCCGGGCCACGATTCAGCCTGCTCCTCGCTTGTTTGAGGCTATCGCGTTGCCTTGCACGCTCAAGACAAGAAGGATGCTGGGCTGTACAGGACGGTATTGGCACACGGACACGACCTTGTGAGTCGGCCAGAGCGACTTCAAGGCACGCCGCGTTTCTGCCGGGGGGCAGGAGCGCTCACCGAGGCAGCTGCATGGTCTCGGCACGACGCAGCGGTGCCCCCACTGCACCTTTTTCTCCTGCCAGCTTTTGCCCACCATCCTGGGAGCACATCGCCAGCCTGGCGCTGCTGCCCGGACTCTCTCCCGGCCTTCCTGGTCCCTCGGGGAGGCCGCTGGGAAGCTGAGCGTTAACGCACGTGTTTCCCCTCGGCAGCGCGTCCCCCCAGACGTAGATGAGTCATTACACACCTCGATGAGCTCGCTTTTGCCTGCACAAGCGCTCAGAAACAAGCCCGACTGTTCAGGCAAGAAAYGTTCCAAAGGAGCTTCCAAGCCCAGCGGTGAAACTGGGGCCCGAAGCGCTGACCTCCGTCGGTTATCGGAGCGACCCGGCCGGGGCTGCGCCCGCCGCCCAGCCGAGCCGCCCCGGGGACTTCCGCCGCGGGGTCGGACGCAGGTGGGAGGGCTGCAGACAGCCGCATCCCCCCCAGGTCCTGCGTGCAAAGACGCGTGTCCAGATCGCTCCCCCAGCGCAGATGCCCTGACGCCGGTGGGCTGGAGMAGACCCTTGGCAAAGCGCCCACACCTCTCGCTCAGTGGGCTGGAGAGCTGCTTTTCCCCCGGAGCGCTGGCAGAGGGTGGCCGAGCTCTCGGAGAAGGACCGCTCTCCGTCACGGCCACTTGTCTGGGAGCTTCATCCCACGCGGCGGCAGCGGCCACCGGCAGGGCTGGGGCTGGGGCTGCCCACGCGCAGCTCCGTGCCGGAAGCACGARGGGCCGCGCGCCCCGGCGGCGTCCGTCTTCCTGATGGACGAGAGGCAGAACGAGCCTTGATTAACGTAGTTAGGGGAGAGTTACGCCGTCTCCTTCCCAAACAAAGACAAACGTCATTAAAGACCAGCCGCTGTGTATTCGATGTCTCCAGATGCCGTGACTGTTCCCCTGCCCGGGTGGGCGCTCGCAGCCCTTTACGTCCAAGCCCCTCCGAACGCGCTTTGCCTTTCCCAGAGACGGCAAAGACGCGGGGAACCTGGCTCGCTTAACATTTTAGATCGTTCAGCCAGAAATGAGGACGTTTACACCGAGCTGGGTAAACCCATCCCTCCAGGGACGTTCCCCTTCCCTATCTGCGCCCAGCCGTAAGGCCGCGTTCGGCAGCGGAGGGGAGCCGACGCGGAAGCCGGCGGCTCTGCTGACGGGTTGCTCCCGATGCACGTGGGGGACGTGGCCCTGGGGGGCTCGGGAACGAGCCGCCGGATCGCAACGCCCCCCCCATGGGAGCAGGCAGAGGGTCGCGAGCRGGTTACCGAAACGCAGCCGTGCTCCCGGCACGGAGAAGAGCAAGGGCTGAGGTTTCAGCGCCAAGTGATTTGGAAAGCTGCCCCCCCCCCTTCCTCTCACGCTCAGCTTAGAGGTTCCCCCRGCTCCTCAGCACCCCCAGGCGCCTTTCGCTCTTGCTACCACCCCCGCTCTGCTCCGGCCACGCTGCCGCCAGGCTCCCAAAGGGACCCGTGCTTGCCGGCCGCCCCAGGACAGCCCCTTTCCCACCTCTTCGCAGCCCCCYGCGCCTCCCCTCCGGCCAGCTGCCGAGCAGGAGCACAAGGGAGGGGGCTGGGGAAGGCAGCGGGGGCCGTGGCACCTCTTTGAGCATCTCCTTCTCTCGGCCTGCGCCCGCTCTCACGAAGCCCAGGCTTGTCCTCATTTCAGCCTGGGCGAGCGGGAGCCCGGCCCCAGAGGTAGCGAGGTGATGCCCGGCCTCCTAATGGAGCTTGACAGCAGCGGGATTAAAAGCAGGAGCGAGATCGCAGCCCCTCCGCGGTCAGCGTCTTCCTTTAAAGAGCTGAACCAGAAAAGAGACATCCTGGCAGCGGGGAGGGCTGGGGAGGGCGCGCGCGCACCGCAAACGCCCGGCAGCCGGGGGCCGGGCGGCAGCGAGGGCAGCAGCCCGCGCTCGGGGCTCGCCGCTGGTCCCCGCGGCTGCCCGGGCACGAGTCCCGAAGGGTGCACGCCCCGGCCTCACCGCTGTGCGCCCATGGCCCCTGCGCGCCCCGGCGGACCCCCGCTCCCAGCTCAACGCGGGCACGAAGGCAGGGGAAACCGGGGCTTTTCACTGCAAAAAAAAAAAAACAAAAAAAACCCACTCCAGGGACCCGTGCGTGGGCTTGGGAGTGCTGAGAAGAGCTGGTGTTTTTATTTTTTGGCAGAGTGCTCAAGCTAAAAGGATAGCTGCAGCTCAAGACCTTGTTTTCAGTGACCTGTACTGACAATTTGCTTTTTCCTTTTTTTCCCTTTTTCTTGCCAAATGGAAAGAAAAAGGAAGCCTTCCAGGTCAGAGGACAGAAAAGCATTCACTTGCGGGTCACATGAAACAACCCCGTTCAGGCTTGAAGGCAGTTTTATCCTTCCCAAAGCAGGAAAAGACTCAATAATCTCCATCTGAAAAATAAAGGTTTAGAACACGAAAAGATAAAGGCTTTGGCTTCCGAAATGATCGACTTGGTTTAAAAAACTAAAATTTCCTACCAAATTGAATGCAAACACTGCGGGGGCCACCAGAGCACCCGCTCTAACCGCTGCCAAAGGAGGCGTCCGTAAGGCCCGAGGGCGGCCCAGCGCTCCTTCCCCTCCGCCGGCACGGCACAGCACGGCACGGCGCGGCACAGCACGGCGCACGCCTCCCGCAGCCCCGGTACGGGCCGGCCCGCAGGGCAAAACCGCCCAAGGAGGAAAGATTGCCTGATGCGGCTGAAAGGATGCGSAAAACTAACCGATTGCTCACGGACAACACGCGAACGGCAAAGACTCATAGGAGAAGTATCTCCTGGCCGGTTAAGGGCATCGGACAAGCCAAGTGGGGTCGGGGCAAAGCCCTGGATCCTCTCATCGTTAACTCAGCACTAATCACCTCGGCTGYTCACCACGGCAGGAGCGATCCCCCCCGCCCCGAGGCGCAGGCGAGCTGGCGGCCCCTGGGGACCAAGCCGCCCCGTGCTAACCCAAGGGCGGCACGCGGGGATCCTCACCCCTAGTCTCCCGCGGAGAGGGGCCCCAGGCCGCCCACGTCCCCTCCGGACGTACTTTGCCGCTTCTCCTCCTGGCCAGCGTCTGTCCACTTGCCCAGGCACCCCCGCCCTCCAGGTTGGATGGTGCACRTTGGAGGAAGGACGTCCTCTGAACGTCTCCACCGTGATAAGCGAGTCACCCTGCTGGCTACCCGGGAAAACGTCTCACAGGACCGCTCCTCCGGTCCCGGTGCGCTCGGCCGCTCCTAGCGGAGAGGTGGGATGGACCGAAAGGGAGGCAAGCGCAGGCAGACGGGAACGGGAACAACGGCCAACAGCCATCGGGCTCAGCACCGGGGCCACGTCTCCCCTGTGACACCCAGCAGCAGGCAAAAGGTTTGTAAGACGGGCCCTAAATCGACCCCCGAGGAGCAACTTGCAGGGCTGTGAAGTGAGACCCACCCTGGGGCCTGTTGGACAGGGCTGAGAGCGTGCGGCTGCCCCAGCAGCCCATCCCCAGCTGGCTCCCAGGACCAGGCTCACACCTCCGAGCGTCCGGGCTGACCGGGGACCTGCCGAGCACCAGGCCGGRCCCAGCGGGACATTCGCACCCAGCAGAGCTGCTCCCTCGCCCTCCGAGACCCGCGCAGAGAACTGCGTTTTCAGCCTATYGGTTCCCCCAAAGGGCCCTGGGCCCCAGCCGGAGCCAGAAGCGCCCAAGACCTGCCRAGATGGGAGCAAGGGGCTCCAGGCAGAGCCGCGCCGAGAGCCAGCCTCGGCCGCCACCTAGCAGCGACAGGCACCGAGGCCGCACCGGAGCCGCATGCAGGAGGGTTTCGCCCTCCCTGCGTTCGCAGCTGAAGCTCGCAGCAGCCCAGGCTGCCCTCGGCCTCCCCCGGCCCACCAGCAGCACCAGCTTGTGGCCGTCTGGCTCCCACCCCAGCGCTTGGCAGCCAGCAGCCGCCTGGCTGCTCCCCCTGCTAATTAACGATTTCCGCAAACAAACAGAAAAGGTGCTGGAGCAGCACGTTCCTGGCCRGCGTGGATCTCCCCGGCCTGCTGGCTCGCGCTGCCTGCGCCAGCCCTCCCTCGCGCTGCAGCCTGGCAGCGGGCAGGGCAGGGCAGGGAGGACGCGCGGGGCTCCTTGGGGGCCTCCCCCACCGACCGTCCCCGTCGTCCTCTCCCCCCCACTCTGGTCCCCAGACCCAACATCTCAGCAGTTGTCATTCCCCTGTTGGGTTGGTCCAATGGTCAAGAAACTAGGCAAGAGAAAGATGAGGTGCTTGGGGCAACAAGGTTTGGGCCAGCCAGGCCCAGAAGACCACGTCTGTGTTTACTGCAGCCACCAAGAGGCCCTCAGCTGGGGAGCTCTTGGGCTCAAAATCAGCCAGCAACTACAGATCACCATCTGCTCAGAACACAGCCCCCATAGCTCTTAATCTCTCTGCTTCCATTTTCTTCATTAGCCTTCTGTCTGGTTGCTTCTAAGTGAGGACCATAGAGGGTCCATATAGGATTAAGAAAAACAAAAACAAAAACCCTACTCTTGCTGTAGTGAATGCCCCGGAAACAAGATAAAATTTCTCTCTTCCTCCCCCCTGCATGCTTAGCCCTTCCACATCCAAACACCTCTAAATGCTGCAATTGAAACAAGACAGTCATCTTTCCTTCATCACTAGTTCTCAGGGGAACCTCTCCGGGTCCCGGCTGTACAGAGCTCAGCCCAGGGCAGTCTCTCAGGTCATGAAACACGGCATTGCCCATTCGGTCCCTGTGAGCTTTTGTCTGCCACAACGGCAGCCTGGGGGGATGAAGCAATTCCATTCTGCAGTCTCGGTTTCCTACTCTAAACATCACCCCATTCTTCTTTTTTACCTCTGGGACCCAGGGACCGACTGTGGCATTACGTAGCACGATGAAGACCTAGTAAAGGCACAGCCCCTGGTTCAGAGAGATGCACTGATGCTGGTGGTCCACAGAGACATGCAAATAAGCTGGCAGCTGCTCCCTGAGCGCTGGCTCTTCTGAGCTCTGCTGGCCATTCCTCCTAAAGCCCCACACCTCCCACCATACGTTTTTTGATTGAACCAGTAAGACTTTTATGCTGGACTTTTATCTGTTCTAATGTTAATATTAAACCCTGTCTTGAGCTTTTCTTGATGGTTCATAATGAAGCTACAGCGTGCTTCCAGGCATGCTTGTGGGTGGGCACAGACTGGCCCTTGCTAGTCCCAGAAACCCTGGGGAACACAGTGTAGTCACCAACCAAGCAACCTGCATACCAGTGTTCATAACCAGCACACTTATGTTTTCACAGCTTTTCCCTGCATTAATAAACCCAACACCAAGAGTGTTTCTTGTGTCAGGCATGCAACTACTTAAATAGCRCTTCTGCACCTTGCACCAAGAAGAATATCCTCTTTCAGGACAGCATTTCTAGTAAGTTCAGGTCATCTGTTCAACCAACTTACCTACTGCACATAAAGCACCATCATCAGGTCTATCACACAGCAACTCTCCTCAGTAACACCCTCCTCTAGAAAAGGAATTCCTGACCCCTCACCAGCCACAAAAAGCACCATAAAACTCATTTTCCTATCTGCAGCCTTCAGCAAATACTCTCCTTGTACAACACCAGCACTGAGGCCATGCTCAGAGAAAGTGTGATTAACTGCCTTGCAGGATAACACACAGTCCTGGCCTGAGAGCAGTCTTGGCATGAAAGCCACAATGCTTGTACTTTTGGAGGCCAGGTAGACTCAGCATCTCTTTCCATCCCCATGAATTATATGCAAAATACCACTCCTGCTGGACACAAGTTATATTATTATTGCTCTCTGCTGAAGTTATTGAAGGCCATGGAAAGGGCATTAATTCATATGCCTGTCTGAAAGAGCAGTCATGACAGAACATGGTCAACACACCAAACTTCAAAGTATATATCATTCAATATCTGTAAAATGGGATTGCTGGGGCTTCATATTTGTTGCATCCTAATTCATCAACAAATCAAAGTGTCATCTTCTTGGGGTAGAAGATATCTTTTTTGCAGGTTAGCAGCACTCGGACAGGTGGAGGCCTAAGCTGGGATATAACTGAAAGAAAAGCCATGCATCCCCCACCTCCCCCCAGTCAAAGCTGCACTTCAGAGTGTTAAAGGGAGGGACCTGTATACAGTTTCCCTCTCCGCACCTTGGAGGGTGCAACACAATACAACACTCAGATGTTCTTCCAAAACATTAAAGAGCAATAAATCAGTACAACAGCAGTACAACAAGAACATAATCTATTTTCYTGAAAGTAAAAGTAACATTTATCACATATATTGGACATATCAGAGAAGATGCCAGACTCCAAGTTATTCCAGGGATGAAATGCTTCTGAACCAAGAAAGTGACAGGACAGTCGCGCAGAGAGCCCTCACTGCTCCAGGCAGTTGCAGTAGAAGACAACATTCCTTCCTYGGCAGTCGCTCCAGCTACAACTTCTCCCCTCTCCTCACACCTCCTTTCTCAGGTTTGGAAACCACTGGAAGAGGCCACTGGAAGCAGCCAAGCGTGCAGCGGCTCCCAACGTTGCAGATGGTGAGGTAGGAGGGACATAGAGTTTCTGCTGTGCCGCCTGGTCAGCTAGCCTACTGGCACCGCAGAGGACAACTGCCTCTGTCTTGGGAAGGTCTTTGTTCTTCACTTTCTCTTTATCTGTGTAAGGAGGAAAACAGGAAAGAAAGATGATATCTACAGRGCAGCTCCAGTAGTTCTAGTTTAGACTGCAAATCCCTTTTGTCTGGACCTTACCAAGCATTGGTGCGAGGACTTCCCTACTGCCCACATACAGAGTGAGCCTGGCATGGTATAATACAGGAGCATCTCTCCCTCCCCTCCCAGTGCTCATTCCCATGTCCTCAGAAGTGGGAAAGCAGACGTGAATCAAGTCGCTCCATCTGGAGGACCGGGCCTCCATTTCAGAGAGGCAGGAGACGGCTCTGTTCCAAGGCACAAACAGGCACTGCCTTGGGCGAGTCACTTAACGTAGCTTGTAAACTGGGCAACTTTCCTAGTGTTGTAAATTCATTCATGATTCAGAAAATGGAAAGATTCAGATCCCCTCAGGTGGTCTTATAAGGTTAAAAAAAACAAAACAAAAACTTTTCTCCCTACTGGATGGGAGATTGAGAGATTCCCAGTATGAAGTGAACACACATTAACATACGGAGGGAGAGAGAAAGACATCTGCATGAAAATAGCAGAAAGTCTGGAAAAGACAGCAAAAATCAGAGAGAGAAATAACCCTCAATTCATTTGTCCCCATTAGACATTTAGAAATCCATTTTGCTGCATCTCCATCCCACAGAAACACCAACTTTTCCATCTGTTCTAGCAAAGAAGCTGCAGCACTCTTCCACCAATCCTGGGATACCCAACACTGACTGCAAGACTCCTAGCACAATACCAGACTGCTCAGCTTTCCTCCATGTTAAATTCTACCGACAAATCTATTCATACTGTTACACTGGTCCAAGATAAATGGTGTTGCCAGAAGCAGAACAGAGGCAGGTACAGCTTCAAGAAGTTGGGCCTTGTTAGAACATCTTTCTGTCTGATCAGGGTCTTCTTGACTCGTTTCTGCTGGTTGGTTGGAGGAGATGAGGGAGATGTAAAAGTCTTCCAGTGGCTTGGATAAGACATCAGGCTTTGAGGACTCTCCAAGACAATGTGGTGTCTGCAAACGTATATAAAAAACTCAGGAGAGGTGTGATTAGTGCATACTCAGTTCATTAGCTGCTCTGATCTTTGTTATCCTTCAGAGTCCAAGGAGGACTGGAATGTCAGCAACTGTATTTTTTTTTTTTTTTTAAATACTAGTTACTCACAACCTTGCCAAAGGGCAGCTCTTCCTGCACAGCAAGCTGAAAGCGTGACAGCTTATTACAAGATGCAAACAACCATCTCTTAGCAAAGCATTAACAGCTGGCTGATCTCTCAGCAGCCCCACGCAGAACAAGTGACGGCAATGATGGAGGGAGTTTCTGCAAGGGAGCGGGAACCAAGTTTGAGGAAGTCCCTCCATGCTTTTGGTTAAGAAAACAAATTAAACTTAAGTTTCAGAGATGAGCACCCATGTCTCAGCCAACGTCTGTATTTATTAATTGAGCATGGAGGGGAGAAACAGGGAAATGACAACAGACCACCAATCGCGTAATTCACCTTGTCCAACCATAGCTGTTTAAAAATTAGGTGCCTGCTCTCTAGGCTTTTTCTGCTGTCAGCAGAGAGAGAAAGCCTCCCATCTTCAGGAGGAGTGAATCACCATCTGGACATGCTTCTCTCACTGGTGGGAGGAGAGAGTGTTCAGAGGACTAGCTCAGAACAAAACACTTAATTTTTTACACAAATAAATTTAAGTAATTTAAACTGGGCACAACAATGCGACCATGAGGAGCTCCTGAAACAGGAAAGACAGCTAGATGGCTGGGCAGAAGAAATTCAGTGTTGACAAGATGCCAGGGCAGAATAATTTGAGTGACTGAGGCATCAACAGAGTCCAATTAACCGGCTACTCACCCTGACACCACCAGCCTACCGAAAACCTCTGCCTAACATGCAGTAAAAAAACAGCGTTAGGACAAGAATGAGCAGGGCTGAAAGATAAGAAGCCTCTCCTCTTGCCACTCGTGCTATCCTAGCTGGGGGGCAGTTAGTGTCCCTGCCCCTGCAGGGCAAAACAGAAACAGACAGGGTGCAAGGGTGGACAATGAAAACCTCTGCAAGTATCGGAAAAAGCTGGGATGGAAATAATCTAAAAAGAGGCTATTCAGTTTAGAGAAGGGACAAGTGAGACAGGATACCCTAGAGAGTACTGTGAAGGGCAGGAAGTATGTAAGGCAATACCTACTCTTCGTCCTAATGCATTAAGGGGGACACCAACACCATTTTGTGATGTTGCTTGTAGATCCAGGTGCCACAAAGACCCACTGAGGCCAAGAGATGAGCAGGGATCAGAGAAAGGAAACCCTCCTGTCCTAACAGCTAGCCAGCCGGAGCACTTTCTCTCTAATGCCTACAGGCAGGAATTTTTTTTCTCCCCTACTCTGTAGTTTTCCATAATAGAAATTCTTGTCACTTCTTCTAAAGACTATAACAGAGATCACTGCCAGGGACAACGGGCCCAGGACTTCTCTGATCCAGTTAGGAATTCCCGTGCTTCTAAACCCACGCAGTTTAACACTTGCRGGGGAGTGTTTGAGTCACCTCTTGCCAGCTACCCACCTGCCTCCAGCTCCTCTTCCTTGCTCCTCACACTTGCTATCACAAACTTCCTCTTCTCTCAAGGTCACTTTTCCTAGCCTGCTTCCTCTCCACCCCTTTCAGGTAACATCCCCTAGTCCCACCATTTCTCCCAGGTCTGCCCCAGACTATTTCAAAGCCAACTTTCCCCCTCATTCTTCTGCAAGTGCTTTGTCTCTGCCAATGCAATCTATGGATATGTAAGGAGCTCTCAGTCCGTATGCACACTCCCGTTTTCAGCTTTGCGATGCCTTCCGTGGCTCAAGAACATCTGAGCGCTATGGCTCCCTGCTGAACCCAAAGCAGGGCATTTGTAAAGGGCCATGCTACAGGTCCTGTTAAACTTGTCATTAACCACTATTTAAGACAAAAATGGACAACACCAGCTCCACGCAACGCCTAGAAGCACATCCCACAGTGCAACCCTCCCAAATCCACCCTCCTAACTCACTGAACAGGAAGAGGCCTGGGTAATGCATAGCAGCCCCACAGTAATTCCCAGGGTTCAGGCCTGTGAACGCCTCCGCACTCAGTCTTCTAGAGTTAACGCAGGGCCTGCTCCCTCACCAAAAAACCCTGACTTCAGTTGTATGACATCAAGTGCATGTGCAAAAACACGCAGAGCAGGCTCTGCAGATTTGCTCCCTGGGGCACAGCCAGCAAGCCCACCAGGACAAGCAGCCACCCACAGACCTGCTGTGGAAGCTGAGCAATTTTTGTCACTCCCAGCTCTAGCTGATGCAACAGAAGCTGAACTTCTAATTATTCTTCCTCAGGAACCATTTCCTTGCGTTCACCTCGGTCTCTCGACAACTGTCCCATGAGTAGGGCCTCTCAGTCTCCATCTCTGACTGGGAGGGACACAAACATGACACATCCACACTCCCCACCAAACTCTGGCTGAGGATTCATGTTGCTCTACAGCTCTCTGCCTAGCCCCAGCGGTCCCACACTGCCATCCTACAAGAAGCTGCCTCCAGCCCACCGCATGGGGAGAAAGGAGGGAATGAGGGCCAGGTTTGATCTAGAAAGTGMTGAAATGTTCACTCTTGTTTCTGCAATACCTTACGGTGCATCTACAGCATGAGAGAGTAGTGTTGGTGGAGCATGCACCAGCATGCTATCAATAGCACCAGAAACAACAGCAAGGAAGAGGCAACAGCACTGCTCTGAGTTCACACTAGTCACCAGTGGTTATTTCATTATTAGTCCCTTTTTTGAGATACATTAAAACAATCAAAGGCCTCTCAACAGCAGTAGCCAAGGAAAAATGCTGTTACCTTAACCTCTGTCATAAGCTCTGGGGTGTTTTCATCTGTAGGCTCCTTYGCAAATTCAGGTTTTTCATCTGTTGTTCTTGGGACATCTTCCTGATCCAAAAGCGGCCACACATCATCCCACATCTCGTTGTTAGCAGACAAGTGCCATTCCTAAGGAGATGGACAAAGCAAGAAAAGGCTCAGGCAGCGTGGGTAAAAGAAAGTGGAAGGCACTGCAGCAAACCCACTAAAGCACAGATTACAGAGCAATGAGATACCACCCTGACAGATTAACTGACAGGAGAGAGGAATCCTCTGTTCTCCTAAGAAACACTCTAACACTTCTTTTTGGAGAAGTTTTGGCAACTTGGAGAGGACAAAAAGGAGGARGAATGAAAGAAAATAATCTGAACAAGAAACTAGCTGTCACTTTAACTTCTTGCCTCCACAGTAAAACTTGTATTTACTGAATAAAACTGCATTTTCCAAGTGGTAAGTTTTACTGTTATTGCATCCTTCTGAAAAATTTCACCACGTAGAAGTGCCCCAATCTAGCAGAGCATCCAGCCACTTTGCACTTAACGAGGGTGGACAAAAAAGGCAACAAGTTGTTAATCCTGATGAGAGAAATTAAATTTGGCAACACAAAGAGAGGTTCCCCACTGCTTACGAACAGTTACCAGAACATGCTAGTTCAGCAGTAACAAATGTCACAGTAGACACATTTCAGTTCAAACCATTTTGGAATCATACTCCCCAGATCTTCCCATGAAGTCAAAGTACAGAGTCAAGAGGAGCTCAAAGAAAGGATGTTTAAAACTCTCCGAGATAATTTCCCCAAGGGCATWACTTGAACCTAACCTGTTGTAGTTGCTCTTTGTTTTGCTGGTTCTCACTTCTTCCTTCATCATTGACCGACTGGCTGGAAGATGCCACAGCATCCAAACCCACAGCCTCACCACTGACACAGGTGTCCTTCTCAACAGCTTGCAGAGGGAGCCCATTCTTGTYGCAGAAATCTGAGCCCATGTAGACCGGCTCTAGGTATGGCATCCCTGGAGAAAGCTTTGCCCCATCCTAGAAAGTTTTCCGAAAGAAAAGGAATCTTAGTAAGTTGCTGGAGTAAGGGATAAGTTCAGAGCCATTTAACTGAAGGACAGACTAGAACTCTACTTATCACACCAGAACTTTCATGCTTTAAATAACAGCCTCATCTCCTCTGTGCCACAAAAGTGGCTCTGCCAGTTCACTAGAGTTAATCACAAAGATAAATCACTGCAGATCCATGCTCGGAACCACTGCAACTCTGTCCCCAGGTAAGAAATTTCAGCTTAGATATATGACATTTAACTCTTAGACATCTCATGGAGGTTGCTCCTTTTGGCGGATAAGCTAAACTCCATTTCTCAGACATTATAATCCCCCTGGCCCTGACCTTCACTTACCAGTATTTATGCTAATCTGATATATTTTTAATGACAAATTAATCAATGAACACCATCACCACCGTTCCACTAGCTTTTGCGCTAATTTCAGTTTTATATTCTGAAAAATGTGACGAAAAACTTTCCTGCAACAGGCACACTGCTGAACACTTCAAAAACTGACACCTACTTGAAAGGTGCTTTGGCCTCTGTGTTAAAAGGTGTCATGAAAATGCTACTATRTAAATAATACAAGAAAGCAGAGAACACCCTGGTAGACAATTGTTTCTGGTGTTTCTAATGGCAGCACRTTAGACTGGACTCAAGACCTGGGTTTTACTCCCAGCCTAACTCTGCTCAACAGTTGCTCCATCTGTTGAACAGAAAAGAACTCTTCTTTTTCAAGTGCTCTGAAATCCAAAGATGTAAAGCAGTATCCAGACCTGAATATTATTTGCTGTTGCAGAGTATCTTTTGAATAAGACTATAGTTGTGTGCAACCTTACCACCTGTAGCAGTCAGGATYGCAAATTGCTTCCTTTCAAATAAATTTAGCATGAGCAAGACCCTTAATGCAACAAATACCAAAAGTTCTTCTRTTCTTCTCTGACATTTGAATGACACCCCTAATTATTACACAGCCTTTGCCAAACATGAGTGAAGTGAGGTGAAGATGCACCACTTTTCAGCTACAGGAGGTGCAAAAGGGGAAAGTGTTCAGTCAAGCTGATCTCAAGAATCATGCACTGCTCCGAGTCCTTAAGACTCATTTTCTCCCAGAAACGATGGTGCATTTGRGAGCTGTCAAGATACTATGACAGATTGAGGCCAGAGGAATTCARTGAGCTGACAGCAGGCAAAGGGATCAGAGGACAAGCATCTAGAGAGGTATTTGTGTTTCTAGTGTAATGATTTTTATATTACAGTCCTGCTTGCCCTTGTTAAAAAATAATAATAATAAAACAAAAAAAAAAAATCCACCCTCAAACTGCAAAGGACTAAAACAATACATGTCTACCCACACTCGGTGCTGATTTCACTGCATCATGCCCACCTGGTCACACAGTTCACCCCTGTCGAGCCTTGAGCTTGCTGTTCCACTATCTACATCCAGAGACTCCTGCTGCAAGGGAAGGTCTGGCTCCACCARTCCAGCACTCTCCTGTTTTGCACTGGGCTGAACATACAAGGCCAAAGGATTCAGTTCCTTGAATCCCTAGTAACAGGAAAAAAACAAAAACAAAAAACCCACAAAATTCACAGAATAGTACAGTCAAGAAAACATTTTGAAATTACCACAAAAGGATAAAAAAGATTCAGCAAAATTTCTAAACGTTTTAAGAAGCAGCATACCACCCTCAAGTTAGCTCCAAATTCTGGCAGAAATTATCTTACTGCAACAATCAACTCGCCTCCCTCCAACAACAAAATTATTCAGCCATGTCCCCCTCCCTGGGGGCAAAACTGGATATGCCCATGCGAAACACAATCACAGGATATAATCCTGCCAAAACAMTCATTCTGCAGTCTGTTGATTAAAACAGACACAAGCACTCTGGGCTGTAAAGCCTGCCTTTCTGCTGAGGTATAAAATCACAGCAGTATCTGTCTAATGGTTTTCATTATCCATACAGTTCTTACTGAAACTGAGTGGAGACATTCAAATAATGGCATAGATGGACCTGCACTGGTTTACAACCTGAGCGTCTGCCCAAAGTACAATACACAATCCACCATGGTTACGCAGTCCAACATCGCACAGTTCATTGGCCAAGTAGAAACAGTTTTAACCAAGATATATTTCAGTTTGTTAATGGCGTAAACACTCTTCCATGATTAGTGAAGAGAAGGCCAGAAGAATTTGATTATCCTGTTCCTCACTTAACTGCCCCTGCCACTAACACTACTTGACTACTGAACCATAGAGTCTCATCAACTTGCCCTCATTAATTGTTTGGATTTATCAGGGGCCTCTTTTAAATYACAACAGGCAAAACTAGCTGAAATTAGCAATGGGTGGGCAAGAATCTAACACATCTCTTAACACACTTTCAACACCGTCTCAGTTTGGCCTGATGCTCAGAACATCTATGGCTATCTTACTTTTCCATATTATTTATAAAAGATGTATATCAATTCCAGATGGATCTGCAAACTCATCAACTTAAAAAACAACAACAACCCCCAAAACCCCAAACAAACCTTAATCCAGCATTAGAAGACAGGACTAAAACAATTTGTTCTATAAAACCAGAACATTCCTGTAGCACCATCAGTTTCCACCTTAACTAAAAAGAAAACTCTCACCAAGGAGTTAAGACACTGTGGGATGCAGACACAAGATGCTCAGTTACAAGTTACCAGCTTTGCTCATCACAGGGCTACTTGTTTCAAAGCAAAGATTGTCCCCTTATAGATACCCAACCCACCCTTTCACTGCCCTTTCTTTCAGCAGCACACGCGTCCCTCCTGACCTGGGAAGGAATATTCTCTCTGCAGACCTCTGCGTGCCCTTCATCCTTCAAGACACTGTGGAAGTAGATATCCCCCTCAGACGATGTGTCACACAGGAAGAGATGCAAAACGCCATTCACATATTCATCCACAATGCCCACAAGCAGCTTCGAGCCACACAACTTCCGGAATTGGAGAGTTGCTGCATTGGTCCATGTACCCTAAAGAAGAAACRAGGATGAGAAGTTACTATGAACAAGCCAGCATCAATTGCCTGAGACCTTCCCTTACGGGCACTTGTCAAAAAGGCAATTAGGCTAAGTCAGGCTTTGGACAGCAACAGAAAAGTCAGTCAGACAAGCTTCCCAACACCGAATTAAATCAAACTGCCCAAAAGCCTGCAATGCTAGTTACCACTGGGGATGCCCTTTCACTCTAATTATCTATTTTCAAACATGGTACAATGGCACTCGCTCTCTAAAATACTGGGCTTTTTAAAAAAGTTGCAGTTCATGGAATAATGTGATTATAAAAGCTAGAAGTCTCACAAGCTTTTAAGAAGCTGCTAAGACTCAGAGCAAAGAAAAACGTGAGTCTTAATCCCCCCCAAAACATAGGAAGGAACTGAAAATGCACTTAAATTATTATTTGTAACACACAGGTAGCAAATCTGCTCATGTTTTCTTTTGGAGTCTGTGTTTTCAGGCGTTTTGACCAAGAGGTTTCTCAGCACAGGCTGAGCTCTGTAACTCTTTGGCTATACTGATTGCACCAAACTAATTCAAAACTAACTCACTTGAAGTGAGGTCATAGAMTAAATGTTAAAAACAGAAGAACCTGTGCTGGAGCTACCAAGGCTTCAAAAGGACCATGGAGAACTACTGGAAAAGAAATAAGTTTGCTCATTTCCTTAATAATAGCTATCTGTTTCTAAAACCATACAAGCAAGAATACTCTGAACCTAATGAAGACAGACTGTGGAAAGGTGATTACTTGTAAAGAGACAGACTTACCCAGTCACATTCTGCTAAACATAGGAGCAATTCTGCTTTGAACATCAATGAGACCTGAATTAATCAAAATGCTTGCCAATATCAAGGTAGAAAGCCAGTTGCCACTTAATGGTTCTCATACATATGCCAGTAAATAAAACCAAATGTGAACACACACCTCCACGGGTTTCACCCAGGCCAAGGAGCATGGGATAGCCTGAGCAGGGAGCTTCAAGTAGCACCACCTAGAATAGGAAACAAAGCCATCATCATCACTGCAAACCACAGAGTGAAAACAGCTGAAACAGCAGAACTTCCTCCTCTTCCGAGTTTTAAAATCCAACAGCTACCTCTGTTCTTAAGTTGATTTTGCACTTATGAATAAAACTGGTCAACTGCTTTGGAACGCACTTCACAGCCAGAGAACGGGCACGGCAGAACAAACAATAGCGACCGCTCCCTTATGCTTTTCCTTACCCAAAGCATCTTCCCATCATAACCTCTTATGATTACCAAATTATGGACAGAGAGCAATGACTGTTGAACCAAGGAATGCCAATGGCCATGTATGAAGAGAGGCAAAAGAGAGTGAAAATACTGGATTACAGAGGAGAATGAGTACCTCTGATGCTGCAAACGCAGCCTGCTTAGACTGACGTCCATCCAACAAGGATGTTTACATCCACTCACAAAACCCACGAAGAAGGATTAGATAGCGTGCCCCAAAATGACTGAAAGTGACAAAAGGCAAGATTAAGGAATAAAGGCAGAAATGCAAAAGGATTTAGCCCAAAGTCACCCCTGTGTCATCTACTTACTTGAGGAATCTCAGCCGAGACTTTTGGACAGTGCCCAGGTTTCCAAAATCTGCATAGAACACCTCCACTTCCTGGTCACTGAGCACACGGTGGATGATAACCCGGTACCACCATTTATCCTCAGAGATCATTACACAGCAAAGCTGTCCAGGCTGCACTGAGGACTCAGGCATGACATAACGATCAGAAATGATTTTATTTGAATAACAGCGTCTGCAAAACACCAAAGGGAAAGCCTGTGCTTGGTAGGAAGCAGGAGAAGAGCAAAGAGAAGTATACAGGGGTTCCAAAAGAACCCTGATTTCTTAAAGTCCCCATTACATGAATTTTCAGGCATTCAGCTCGAGACAGAATTCAGAAAAGCTCCCAGAGTCAATACAAGTGTTAGGAAATACCACACAGGGAAACCCCTTGGGGGTATGGGGGAAAACCTGTAGCTTTCCTATACTATTCTTGCACACCACACAGATATAAATCACACATACTTCAAAGGTTTATGAATTATTTACGTGGCTTTCATCAACACAGTTTCCACCATTAGCTAGTCATGATGGAGCACTGTATCTCTACCAGTTAAGCCAGCAATTGAGTTGTTTTAATGGATGTTTTACATCTCTATTCTGGTGAACTTATACTGAAATGACAAAATAAGAGATGCAAATCTAAAATTCAGCATTTGAATGTTCTTCTTGGGGTCCAACGGAAAGTGAATTAACAAGACGACAATAATCAGAGGCTTAACATAGTCATTCTGGTCCCTAGTTTTCAGGCTCTGCCATTACTTTTTGAACTCCTCTGCAAAAAACTAATGCTCTGGACCCATTCTCTTTGACATATCGCTGCTTCTTAAGAAGAGTTTCTGGAGTATTGGCTACACATCCACGGTACTTGTCTGCAGTCTGTAACTACACTTATATGTGCCCTATGAASATCAAGCATCTGCTTCAGCACAGAATTTAATAGCAATTGTAGCACTGTTGCAGTGGAACAGAATCCCAAATGCATAATGCACCTGACAATGTCACTGACTGGGCTTTGTTGCCAAATACAGGCACGACAAAGGCCAGTTTCCGGTTGCTTTTTGAGGAGTGTTAGGATGGAAGCGAAAACCTTAACTGAGCAAATGAACAACAGCAGCACAGACAATACAGGGAGGAGATGCAAAGGAACACAAAAGTTCCCTAACTGATCCTTTTAAAGTTTAGGACTGTCTAGGACACAGCCAGCCAAATGTGAATGGCTATTAACCATACTTTTTGCTTGCTAGTTAAAAGGAATAAGTAAGCATTATGCATACATGTAGGAGTACACTGCACGCATCTGTATCAACTTATTAAGCCAGCAGTGACTGTAAGTAACACCTGGGTGTCCAGTTCTCTCAGCGCATGCACACACAGAACAGGCAGTAGTACCAAATCAGCGCAGCATGTTCGCACCTCATCTCAATCATCAGATCCTGCAGCTTATCAGATGTTTCCCTGCTGTAGACCTGGATGTAGAACTGGCTAGGAGAGATGATGAATTCCACAAAGACTCCCACCAAGCAGCTTCTCTCCAGTGGTGGCAAGCCGCAAAGGCTTATGTTTTGAACAGCATCTGGGGGGATTTCTGAAGTCGTCATCTCCACGGCTAGCAGGGAGTACTCCAAATCTTGGGGCTACAAAGGGGTAAGAGGAAGGTGGCACTCAGATGTTTTGCCAGGCACTGAACACGCATGAATGGTCTTTCTATTAAAGTAAAAATATTAGTTCTCGCTTCCCAGGGACTTATGAGGTACTGAATATCACAGAATCCCACCAAATGGTGCAAGTTTGTATTAAAGCCTCCCTTGTGATAGGAGAGCTCATTTTCACTCTCTCTTTCTTCCTCCTTCCCTCCCTCCAGCAAAAGAGGGTGGTGGAATAAAAATACCTTGCTCATATCCCTGCAATGAATAAAGGAGGAGTTGTCAAAATCATGCCCCAAATTTAGACAAATGTTTTGAGTTGAATTGCTATTGTTCAAAAAAAAAAAAAAAAAAGAACCCACTACTCTCTTGTTGCATTTTATACAAAAGATGCTATTTATAAGATCTGTGACCATGAAAGTGCATATGACTGAAACTGCAAAACTCTATTTGAAAATGATTCAAAAGTGACAGAAGACACAAAAGCATCTCGTCTTCACACTCAGCAAATGGCTGTCACTAGAGATATTTTCCAAGGACAAAATCAAACAAAACCTCCAAACCCTGTTCTCTTCTTACTCTACACAAATCTGCCCATACAAGCGAGCTAGAACAGCTTACAGTTTCTTGTGCTGCTCTTCAACTGTTTTATGTTGAAAAGGTTAGTTCATCTGAACTAGTGTAGAGGGAAACCTTGATAGTACATTAGCTACTTACACTGCCTCAAGAGCTTACTTTCGTGCCAACGAACAGCACTCCTCCAACGATCAGAAGTCAAAATGATTTAATTCTCACTCACAGTGAACACGCTGCAAGTTATCACTGCATTATACATAGAGAATGTATGCAAAATTTGCCTTCCAGCACACACACCACTGAACTGGCTAATTCAGCTGCAAATGAGGCTTCTTACAATGGTGGCTCTTCCAAGCATTTTTTCAAGCAGATGACAGTCTCTCCTTCTCCAAGACTGAGCAAGGGCTAATGCCCTTGAGTTTTTTTGAGTTAAATATTTTGAGTAAAACATTGAGTTAAACACTAACTTCACATTTTGAGTTAAAGAACAACTGAGGAAATTCTTGCCTGGGAATCAGCATCACTTCCGAAAAAAACCATATTTCATGGATTTCCTCTAAGAAGTGCCTGTGAATAGYGACTTTTCTGAGGGATAGTTTTGTTCCCAGAATGCTCTTCATATTGTACTGTAAGGGCACACATGATATCTACAATCTAGTTCACACACTGATAGCAACGACAGACATGTATGTGAAAGATGTAGGACATGTATACTTAAAAAGCAGGTTTACAAAAAGCCAACAGTTATAAAAAAAAAACAACAAAAACACTCTAAAGATTACACTTTTACAGGTTACATCCCCTCCTATGTGGAGGATGCTTCTGCAGCACTACGGCTTGGGAGACTGGTTAACTCCTCTCCCTAGCCTGTGCTGGCAGATGCAAGAGTGGTGTGAACAACATCCTTCCTGTTCCTTCTGCTCAGGGCAGAGAGAAGACACTGAGAGTGGCGGCTCTGGATATTTTCCCTTTCTCTGGGCCAACTGGATAGACTCAGCCCTTTTCCCTCACTTGTCCATTACAACACTTCCATTATTTGTCTCTTGTGATGGGATACTTGGATACCTTACAACAGTGTGGGGATCGGGTCTCTTCCTTCCCTTCTCCTCATAGACTCCTGATGAACGTTTACATTTTATATCCTAACTGGCACACTCCAGCAAGCTTTCCTCCCCTTCAGGGCCTTTTTAAAGCAAAATGGCAAACTTTACAGATTGTTTTTCATGAGATATATTAGTTGTACAAACGTCTTCCAAACTTATCTTTTTGAACAGGTTCTTTTTGCAATATGTAAGAACAAGAACCTCATGTGAGGTTGGGGTTGCCAGCACCATGCACCCCCTTTTCTGTCCTTCCCACATGCACGTTTTGTCTGATGTAGGGGAATTCCTTGGGGACTTCATCACATCAAACTAAAATTTCTTCAAAGGACCAGGGCAGCCTGCACAAATCTCTGAAGGGTATGTTTATGTAATGCCACAAAGTCCAACTCCTAATCCCAGGCTTCCGAGATAATTAGCAAACAAAACAGTAAAGTCAAGAAGAATTCCTGGAATCTTTTCTCTAAGCACATGCTCCAAACCTCCAGTCAGACACAGCCACAAGATTAGGTTGGCTGGGGAAATAACTCAGGAGGATTTTCTGGGGAATGTGAAAGTCTAAAGATGCTCAAAAGGGGGAAAATCATACAGGTGATACAAACATATTCTTCCAGTCACACTGGGCAGACACTTGGAACTGTACTTCCTCCATTTCCTTCTAAAAATACACTGCCAAACAAAATCAGAATGCTCAAAGTCCAGCTGAAGAGCCACGAGGACCAGGAATGGCTACAACTTAAGATGGTGAACAGTCTTATTGGCTTCCTTTAGTTATTACAGGTTTATAAAGGTGCCTGGAGTCAGTGCTTTACGCTGTTTCACGTTCCCCGTACCTGCAAAAAGAGCATGCGTTCCCGAGATAATACAAGAGCACACAGAATAAGGAGAAAAGGAAGAAAAGAACACTTTGCAACTTATTATGACAGTTATGAAATGACACAGGAGTAATACAATGAAGTGAAAAGACTTGTCTTGAATAACATATAGGCATGCAAAATGGAAAAAACAAAAACAAAACAAAAACAAAAAACATCAAAGATGAACATTTTTGAGTGGAAAATGCCCAACAGCCAGTGCTATTCTATTTGCAGCTTAATTATTAGCTGCTGCTTTGCCTACTCACCGGTTTAAATGGCTTTGTGACCACACTGAATGTGCTGCTTTGCTTCAGGTCCGCATCTTCAGGCTTTCCAAGAGAGGAGTTCTGGGAGACCTCAGCAGCAGGAGGGGGTGGGGACCAACACCAGGAGTCCTCACAATGTGACTGCTCATCTGGGGGAACTAAGAGTGCTACATCAAAACCTGAAGCTCATGCTTGTCCCAGAGCCAGAGCTGCTCCTTTCTACATTTGAAAACCAGCATTAGCAAAGTGCATGTGTGAGAAGCAGAGCTAATGCAAATGAGCATAAATCCAGTAGAGAAAAATTTGCACTGACGTACTTACTGGGATTTAACAAAGTCTAGCCAAACCTCTAACCAAGGGCATGGTGGTGCTTTCGAGAGAGTGTCAAAGTACAGTGTATTCAGCAAGTTATTCTACTCTCATGCACATTTCCCTCAAGCAGATGGCCTAAGCGAGGAAGACAGTTAAAACTCTTCCAGACACTTACAAAGCACTGAGTAAAAGAACCAATTTGTCTTCACACACCAAAGCAGAAGCAGCAACACATTCACTCCTTGTCCAGCTCAGTCTAAAACTCAGTCTTCAAAATCAAACCAATGGGACTGTTTCTCAAGGCTCCAAAAAATGCCTGCATGTATGCAGAATCCAGAAAATAATGACAGAGCAAACTTCCACCTTGTGAGGAGAATGCAGTAGCTACTGTAGAAAACCTCCGCATCACAGTTCGAACAGACAGCACCATTATTTTCACAATTTCAAGATATTCACTGCAGAATCAATACTTCCGACTTAGAAGTAAAATATTTGCTTGATTTTACATGAAAATCTTGATCATTAACAAAGGTAAACCAACACACTGTGGCAGTCATGACTAAAAAACAATGACTGAAGAAAACAGAAACCATAGCAGCTTGCTTTAATCAGACCTGATTATAACTGACCCTCAAGACTATTTTGCTGTAGTTTGACAAATCTAGTTATCCCTTTTCAGCAGAAAAAAAGCATGTTAACATTCTAGCATGTTCTTTAGGTTCCAGGCACTGCCCTACTTCACTCAAACTGGTGCACAAGGCCTTTTGGCATCTGCTCCTCTTTTAAAGAGAGCAATCCCGAAACTCCCTGTAGGTCCCTGTGGTTGATTTTTCATCCCAAAAGCAGCACCATGGTGGTCCTTGCACAATAATGTAGCATACAAAGCCATCTTACCATCTGTTAAGCACCTGGATTTGAGGTCAAACACCAGCCAGTCTTGTTCATCTTCCTTGCGCTCAATGTGGAGGACATCATGAAGGCTGCCAACAAACTCCAACATGTCTACGAAGCCAAGCTCCCCCACACAGAGATTCTCTTTAAAATGTGCCTAGTGCCAGAAAACAAACAAACAAAAAAGAAGTTTTTTTACAATGCACTGAACTGAACCTCATGCACTGAGAAGGATTAAGATTCACAACAAGCAATAGGTTGTCATATCTCAGACTACTAGCAGATTTTGGATTATGAGGAGCACTAGCAGCAGGGGAGGTCTGTAACAAGAAAAAAAAAGGAATGTTGTTTTTGAGCTTTTAGAGGATATTTGCAATATTAAGGAGAAAATACTAAGTCACACAAACAGTTCTAGTTCAGCAAGCATTTTCTAAGCATCTCTTAGTCAGGATTAAAAAATTGTCTGTCCGTCTGTTTCTCTTCTCTCTTCAAGGAATGTCCCAGTCTAAAGAACATCAGAACATCATTGGGTAACTATCACCTTGTTAGATGGCCATTGGGATGGATTTTTAAGACTGGACTTTATGTGAAAATGTGCACTGTGATAAAAGCAGCTTAAGTAGCAATAAAAGAAAGCCCCACCTCTCAACTTTGACTCAATCATATCTTAGATCATCACAGGTATAACACTACTGCTAATATTAGCAAAAAGAAAGATTAAYGCTAGTAGTAAAACTTACCTCAAACTCATCATGTAGCTTGGAAACAAGTAAACCATCTGGATACTTGGCTACAACCTGAACAGAAAAGGAGACACCATTGGCAGACAGCTGCATACTCAGACACTCATGCAGACACACGAACACTAAACTGTACACATGCTTAATAAATATTTGTAAAAGCTGGACATCACAGGTCCTTGTGATGCACACTTATTTGTCATTGGTCCCAGAGGCTTGAGGTTTTGGACTATCACATCCCTGCTGCAGAGTTTTAATAGCTACCCAGAGCATTAGACTAGAATGATGGTTTTCAAGGTGCCTACAAAATGGAGACAAGTCTTTGGAACACATATCAACACCCAGGGAAACAACAGTGAACAGCAGAGAGAAGCATCTGTGAAAGATTTGCAACTAACAATACTTACAGTTCGAATTTTTTCCTTGAGGGCTGAGCTTACTGTCCCTCCAGCTCCTTTCTCATACAGCATTATCTTAAAGTCTTTCTCCAACTATAAAGGAAAAAAAAAAGAATCACACCAAGGCAGGAGAGAGGAAGGAACTCCAAGACTCATGAAAATTCCTGTTAATTATATAAATCAGTTGCGAGAGAAGAAATACAAATGCATGCATTAACAAAGGAAACATGCATGAACAGTAGAAATTACCTAAGGTTAAGAACGCTACAAAACAGAGTTGCACATATGGGTTTAGTAAAGAACTTTTTWAAAAACACGATCATGTACACTAGGCCCTGCTATTCAACCTGCAGAGGAACAGACACTCCCTGATACAGGCCTTCCCCGCAAGGACCAACTCTATATCCTCAGCAAGAAAGAGCTCAAGGCACAGGTACCACCCATCTCTCGCATTTGCCAGAGCAACACTGGTGGTACAGGGTCAAATGCAGCCCTCGCTCTCCACAGGTTCTGGAGATCTTGAAGCACCTCACGCTTTTCAGCTAAGATGAACCATTCCCAAGATTCTCACTATCACATTCCTCCTCCATTCTCCCTCACTAAACCAGTCCCTGCATCCTCACCTACACGTACCTTATCACCTTCTTTACATTGTCATTTGCACTTTGAACACACCTTCTTTTTCTAAGCCTCCCGCTCTGAGGGAAACAATGAGGGAGGTATCTTTCAAACCTCGGCATCACCTGGAAAAGACTTCTTTCACTTTTGTCCCTGCAGACAGCATTATCCAGTTGTCAGAGTGAGACTGCAGGAAACAAGGTCTCTAAGAATCAGCCTCCAGCTCTGTCACACAGGTTGCTCGACTGAACAAGACACTCCACACAGCTAGTCTCAAAGAAGGGTTATTAAAGTCTAATTACAAGCAAGTACACCAAAAGACATCCCCGCTATTATCAGGGAGAAAAATGATGCTTAACTGACCTTGGATGATCTGTAACATAGCTCTGAAGACCAGAGACAAGAAAAAGACCTAGGTTTTGACAGCGTACAAAGCTAGATAGCAGGCTGGTATGAGTCTCATCACTGCCAGACTCATCTAAAACGACTACTAACATTTTTGGAAGAGGTAGCGCATCCACAACACAATGTATCTCAACAGAAATGAAAACAGTAAGAGTCTTTCCACCAGGATTAAAACATGAAAGAGCTACAAATCCCTTGTCTAGTCACTTACTTGTTTCAATTTATCACCAAAATCCACTGCTTGTGTTTCCTCTGGTTCTGATTTCTCTTCTGTGGTCTGATGGAAGCTTTCTGTGTCGCAGCTGGGTTCTGGAGGAGGTATCTCAACTGTAGGGGCTGCAAAAAAGACAGTAACTTGGGTTGTTATTCTTTCTCAGACTGATGCAATGTTACATATCAAGCAGAAAGAGAAGATATCTAAAAACTGAAGTATGACAGCATCGATGCCCTCTTCCTGATCTCTTGTAGCATTCACAGCTATCACATTCATCAGCATTCACTAGAGAGACATCCTTCACTGTATCAACTCAAAACAAAAACTCTTGCTCTTGAGAGCATGCGAATTAAATCAGTTGCTAGACTGATGCTGAAAGGAATTTTCCCCAGAAAAGTCAGGAATTTGGCAGGAACTGTATGGGATTTTCTGCTCTCCCTCGTAGCTATTGCGGGAACACAGAGGATACCTGCAGCCTCTTCTGTTTTATTTTGTGGAACATTATAGTTGTGACTTTTAGTCTAGTACTACTAAATTTTCAGTCTCAGAAAGAGCGTTTGTTAGGCTTTAATGGCCTGTGGAGCAGGTGTTCAGGAGATCCTTCTAGTTTTGTTACCTACTGCCTGGAATGCCCAAGAATTCCAGCCCTACACGTGTTCAGAAAGCCCATATTCTGACTGGGCTAAACATCCCCTCTTTTACCTGCTCCCAAAAACGGTGGGGGGGAATCTTCCAGTTAAGCTCTCTGCTATCAAGACAACGCCCTTGCAATAGGCTGCACATGCAGCTGCTTCTGCAGTACCCCACAGCCCTTCTGCGCTAAATCTTAGAGGAACCGGGACTATTACAGCAGATGAAAATGTAGCAACATCCACCCGAAACATGGCTGCTTGACCACAGACAGTGCTCACAAGAACTACGTGTTTCCAGTCAAATACATGTAGCCTCACCGTGCAGTGTCTTTTCCTGCTGTTCTTCAGTTGAGGAGTTCTTCTTCAGGGTCAGCAAAGAACCTGCTCTTGACTGTTCAATTGCAATGATATCAGACACGCTACTGAGCATTTCAAGCATGGAAAAAAATCCATATTGCATATACTTGAATGCCCGGCCAAAGCGTCTGGAGAAGGCCTTATTGAAGTCTGAGAGCAGAACTGGTGAGGAACTCAGCAGATCCTTCAGCTCGCTCTTCACTGCTGCTGGCAGGACAGGAGGAGTCCTGCCCCTCCGAGGGAGCCTCTGCTGATTCCTGGAGCAAGGGAAAGCATTTGCCCTCAGTGCAGCGTTCCGTGTCTTCGTCTTTTGTTTGGCAATCAGTTTGGCAATGTCTTTGGTGGTCTCATCTGCAACAGCTAGGCAGAATGCATAAACTATTAGAACCACTGAAATAGTAAATCACTAAAAGCTCTACACAGACAGAACTCTTCCTCTTTTCATTCTTTTCTCTTCTCCCTCCCTTTTACAGTAGAAGGGCCTCTTTCAAAAGCAAGCACAATAAATCATGGCTGACTTTCAGCATGGCAACCACTTTTCCTCTCCCTTTGCAAACTGGGCTGGACCGGATTTAACAGTCAACATCCAATTCGCATCCTCATCATTACAAATGCAGATCCAAGTAGGAAGGCTGGTCAAACGCTTGCATACAGGATCACAGCAGGAAACCAGCCGCTGCAGGTTTTGTTGGGAGAACACTAAATGCCTCATTGCCCCCCTCAGCCAGAATCATGGCAGACCCTCACTATAACTTAACAGTAGACTGTTAAGACTGTTGCTGGACTCAGAGTCCTTTTCAAAACACCCTTAAAGAAAAAAAGAAAAAGAAAAAAAGCAAGCTACTCTAACCAGTTCACAAAACTAAAAGACACTGGTAACACATTAAAAAAAAACAGGTTGTGCAGCTGTTCTTCATCTAAATTCATCCTCAATTCACAATCAGAGACAACAGTGTTAGGATCATACAATCAAGTAGATTAGAAAGGACCTGTGGAGGTCATCTGGTCCAACCCACCCAGCTCAAAGTGGGGCTGACTTAGATCTTCACCCACTTTGAACTTCTTCACCCACTACTCCTCTATATTTTGCCAGGCAATAGATAGCAAACAGCAAAAAGAGAAGAGATCCCTGAACAAGCAGCTTGCACAGCATCCCAGGACCTGTGTGTCAAAGCACCTCGTATAGACCCTAGCACCACGGCATCAGTACCAGTAAAAGCGGGTAGTTATAGTCTAGCCTTGGCTGGGCTCTGTGTGACAGAGGACACACCCAGCTAGGCAAGGTCTTCCCGGAGAGCAGCCCTGGTCTTTCTCGTGCTTTTAGGCAACTTCCTCTCATCTTACAGTAAGGCTCCATAAAAACATCATTTCATCCTTCCCAATCAACTCTTTGCACCCACAACTCGTTCCCAAAGACAAAGTGAGTGAGAAAGGTTCTTGGATACAGACCGAGTTTCCCTCAGGGTCAGGAAGGGAAACATTTATAGCTTCTTCTGAGAGGTCTTGTATCTGGTTTTTGGCTTCTGCTGTACTCTATGTTTACAGAAAAGTGAGGCTTACTAGTTCTGGTGTACCCCTAAGAATTGTTACTGCAGTTTCTCAGCTAAGACCAGAATGCAAAATGGAGAGAAATAACTAGAAACCTGTGTGGTTTTCCAGGGGGGGAAAAAAAGAGCAGAAAAGCACTAAAAAGCAGATCAAAACCCAGGAAAACAAACACCGAAGGCAAGAAACAAAACACAAAGCTATACAAGGAAACAATAACAGAGATATGTGACCTATAGCTCAGGGAACTCATCCTGCAAATCCCTGTTTCAGAGCTTCGCTTCATACCAATATGAGGTTCCAAACAACTCCTCCCCTCATGCGGAAACAAGACCTCACCTTTCAGGATAAAAGTGCCTTTGCCGTGGGGACAGATTCTGACAACTTCGGGCATGTCTGCCACCAGCTCCATGGTGGACTGGAAGCCCAGGTCACACAGAGGAAGAGGTTTGCCAATCATCGCCACRTACTCCTGCTCCAGCTGCGCTGGGGTTAGCCCCTCTTTGGCCGCCATCAGCAGCGATCTCACCTCCTTCTTCAGCAYGTCCATAAGCTGCGCCTGCCTCGACATGTCTGCGCTAAAGGGGGAACAAAAGCAARCAGAAAACAGCTTGTACTGCAGGGGCAGAAGCTGCTGAGATGCCCATAGCCATTACCTACCAACCCTGCTCCTGCACTCCTAGAGCTGCCACCCCTGGACCYGCCACTCCAGCCGAGATCACAGCCGCTCCTGCCCCACTGCCTGTGCCCGTGGGTCACCCCCCTGCAGGCACTCCTCCCCACGGAGGCCATGCACCCCTAAACCACGGCCCCAGGGACTGTCCTCCTCCAGCACAGCCCCACACAGCGCCTGCCACCCCACCGGGGCGGCTGCACCCCTGCGTAGCTCCCCAGCAGTCACCCCCCMTACTGCTGCCCCAAAGAGCGCTGCACCCTTACAGCACTGCCCCACAAACTATTCCCCATCGCTTTGCGAACCCTGACACCCCACTGCCATCCCTGCGCCCCTAAACCACCACCTG
>NW_020450927.1:1569794-1590732 GCF_003343035.1 Apteryx rowi | reverse complement strand
CCGCTGCCCCGGCCCCGGCCCCGGCCCCCAGTCTGCGACCCCTTCAAGACAAAGCGAGRGGAACCCAAACCTCGACGTTATCGCGAACACGCTTGTATTTTTTATCCCATCCGAGGGGAAAAATCCACAGCAGACATGTCACTTGGTTACTTTCCCTAGGCTGAAGAGAGAATAAGTGCAATAAACTGAATTACAACAGCTGTTTCATGTGGGTTTACAATTATTTGAGCCACCTGCTCAGCCACTTGGTTAGTTTCGGGATGACAACAAGGCCTGAAGGGGCGGATTCGGGGCGGCCGTGATGGCGAATCCACCCGCAGGGGGCCAGCAAGCCCTCCTGGGGCGCCTCCGCTGCCCTGAGGTGACGGACGCGGGATTTCCCACAGGAATGGAGGAGTCAGGAGCCACAGGCTGAATGAAACATTGGACAAAACCAGACAGTTGCAAGTTCACAGCTATTAAATACCCCATAGTGCTTTTGACAAGAAATACAGCCAGAGCCAATGCTGCCCGGCCGAAATCGAACCTGGGAAATTGTTTATTACTGCTTAAAATCCCACCCGTGCTTCCAGTGGACAGAAACTGTGTCTTCTTGTCCCACGCTGGCCCAGTGCTACACACAAAGTGAAAAAGGCACACACACCAAAGGTCTCTGAAACGCCTAAAGCAAATGCAGGCACTGTATGAATTCATTAATTACGCCCTGTTTCCCCACAGCTTTTCTCCTCTTCCACCAGCCCTATTCATTCGTCGCTTCCCTGGCAACCCGCTAACAAGGCGCATAGCACGAAGGAGCGGAGAAAGCAGGGAACCGGCGCTCCTGCCCGCCCCGCGTGTAACATCCTGACTTGGGGCAGGCCAAAGGTCTCCAATAAAACAGGAATCCAAGAGAAAACAAGGCCGGCATCTCCCCTCTCCCGCTCCTCCACGCCGCCGGTCTCCCCGCTAGAGGCTGGGCTGCTCTGGGAAGCCCTGAGCTCAGCTAATTAAAAGGGACGTCACCGCTCCTGCGTTTGAGCCACGTCCTGCTCCTACACCTTGGCGTCTGCCTTGCACCGAGACCTCCCCCTCAGCTGCAGCCTCCCTGAAGCCAAAATGCCTGTTACCTCCCCTCTCCCCAGAGAAGACAGGACCCATGTTTCCACAGGTGTCACCACAGCCTGTGCAGTACGGCAGCCTTTTCCTGAAAGAGCTGAAAACACAGCTCTTTCTGGAGCCCTCACAGAGGTCGACGCAGCAGCAACGTGCAAGGACTGTCCTGAGCAGCAACCGGTACCTGTGTTTGCACTGCCCCTCTCCTGCTGTGGAGTTTGCTGCCGATATCCCTCTGCTGTGCCAGCCAAAGGGTCTGTAGGCAGCAGGGGCAGCGTGAGGTGCTGCTCACCCACCGCTTTTGGCAATGCCCTCTCCAAACTTTGCCGAGTTAGCAATCGGTCTCGCTAGCAAAGGTTTTTCACCCTGATGTTAACTGTGCTGGGTCATTCTCACCCTTTGAGGTCTTCTGAGCCAACTGCCCGACAGTTATTTTCAAGTTGCTTGTCAACAGCTTTGCAGAAACCATCTACTAAAAATCATCTGAGTGCTTTTGGTTGTATTTTTTTTCCAAAGCCAGACAGATACACCAAGAACATCCACCCGGAGCCCACTCTGTTCAGGTCTAATCTTCCTTCCCATCACCCCAGCGGTGTGCGATGAGAGCAGAGCAGCTGGGAAGCAGCTTGCTCGCGTCACTGTCCGCTACGTCTGACAAGCCTTTGATAGATTTGGAACAGGCCTCCCACATCTGACACCTCCCTTTCTCTCCTCCCCTGCCCAGTTTTCCTGCCTGCAGCAATAAATTCAAGCACAAATTCATCCTACTGCCACAGGCAGCTGCATGCTCCTCAGCTCAGAGAATCAGATGAAGATGGATAAGAGGTCTCGGAGCTCCTCCAGGGAGTCTCACAGGAGAAACAGAGAGTCCCCAGCTACGCAGAGCAAACGAGAGAAGATGGAGAGCAGCAGAGAAGCCAGCAAGGGAAGGGGAGACGTAAAGCAGGAGAAAGCAAAGGAGATCAAGAGCACCGCAGGGACAGATGGTAGGGTGCACACATCCACAGTGGTGGACGTGGATGATGTGATACCTGATGAAGAAATGGAGGCGCTGGCATTGCTGGACAGCGAGCGGCAGGAGGAAGGTATGGTTCATAGAAGGGAGGGGGCAGAAAAGCTATGGGCTCTTAGACCGTGCGTGTGTCACAGTATGGCTCTGCTCTCTGCACGGTGAGTGCCTTCGCACCCACCTTGCACAGACATGTAGTTTTTCTTGGGAGACTCCAACCCTCCCAGCTGGCTTCTGCAACCAGTATGGGCGGATCAGTGCTCTCTAGCAAAGCAACAAACTTTACAACAAGCAGTAAGATCTCCAGCATCCTTTATGCTTCAGCTCACTGCTCTCCAGCTCCATCTGTGGTCTGCTCTCATCTCCTTCCTGCTTGCCTTTCCTTAGGTGGAAGAAGTTAACCTTCATGCTACTCCACAGCCCTAAGAACTGCRCCACAGGGAAGCACTTGAGGCTTACACTCAGAGCTCCCCTTCCTGATAACCCTCGAGAGCAGCTCTCATCCAGGCCATGTGTTAGCCAGACTTCTGGCCTGCTGCAATAGGATGGAGCATTGCTGGAAAGTTAAAGGTTGAGGCAGCATCTTTGCAGTCCTGGCAGGAGGAACTGAGGCTGAGACAGGCAGGGTCACCCTCTTATCTGAGAGACATCTGAAAGGGGAAGCCTCCAGGCCAGGCAGAAGCTACCTCCATTTAAAACTAACATTACCTGAGATCAGTTTCATGGCTTTGGCCATGGCTTTGGCCAAGCCAGTCTATTAGCACAGCGTAAAGGCCAGTTCTGGGGGACAGGGCTCCACCTTGCTGTCTGTTGACTTGGTCTTGTCACAAGTCCTTTGGCAGGTGGCTGGGCCTCCTTGGCCCCTAAATCACCACAGGCTTGGCAGATGTGTGTTACAGGAGCCAGCATCACTTTCCCTCTCCCACATCAACCACTCTGCTGCCCTAGAGACACATGAGGGTTCGAGCTTGCTCCTGTCTCCCTGGTAGCCAATTTTTCATGGTTGTCTCTTTTTGCCTCAATAACAGGAATGCCAGCCACTGAGCAGCKCTGTGGAGCTATTACTGATGGTGCAGGATCTTAGGATCTGAAACCCCACTCAGATACTGGTGGCTCTGCAGAGAGCTCCCAAAGGCAAAGGGGCAGGAATGGAAGGGCTAAAAGTGATCCAAAATGGGAGGGTTGCTAACTTCACTGCTGGAAAACATGGTCYGCCTCTGGGTCTAGCTACCTCCAGAAGTAATCTATCTATTTTCATGCCATCCCTGCAGATTTTCCCTCAGGCAGGAGCATCACAAAGGGCAGCCAGAGCAACACAGCCCACACTCACTTTGGGGAGAGGAAGAAGGTAACATTCATCTGGGGCTGACCACCCCAGTCACCCTGCAGCACCTTGGAGGTGTGACTGCTGTAGCACACAGAGAGATTTCAGTGGCAGTACTGGCTTGGGCCCGCTGCRTTAGGGAGCTGGAAGGTGACTAAAATCCTACTCCAAAAGATCCTGAGGTACCGTGATAGAGAAGGGTGCTTCAGGCTGAGTGTGTTGAAAACCACCTCTTATTTATGATCTTTCTCTTTGTCACTGGCTTATCTTTCAGATAAGCTTCTGGGACCCCAACCCAGCCAACAGGCTGCCCCTTCCAAGCCTTTTGATACTATTTAGCAGCCTCAGGTCTTCAAACAAAAGGCTCTATTAAAGGCATTATATAGAAGCATGGAGACCCAAGCTCAATTTTTGCCAGCAAAGTAGAGGCAAAATATATCAGTCTGTCCTGGCAATGCCTAGGCATGTGGGGCAAGGGCTATTCTTTAACATAGCTCCAGAGAGAGCCAATGGTTCACACATGCACCAGGTCTAGGGAAAGGAAAATACAGAGGCAAATTTATGCAGGCAAGTTTCAGCAYGTCAGTTCCTTGGGAGCAGACCCCTCCTAACACAGTCATGTTGGATTTCTCCCTAGGTGTAAAGTCTCCAGGTCTAGGCATCTGCGAATGGCTTCTGACCATCTTGTCTTTCCTGTTCATCATAATGACCTTCCCCATTTCTGTCTGGTTCTGCATGAAGGTGAGAATAGTCATGGGGCCTCTCCATGTTTAGTATTTGGTGTCTGAGGTGGATGTAACCCACTGATTCAGCATGTGTGGGACACCATCATAAAGCTTTGTTGGTCTATGCCCTTCTTATTTGGGCTTCATCAACTCATCATTAATTTTGCCTTATCCTTTATCATATATTGCTGCAGCAGCAGGGCTGCACAGGGGTCCAGCCATTGCCTGTATAATACTCCTGCTGCCACATTGGCAGAAGGGGCTTAGGTTCCTCCTTTTTAAAATAAATTATGGGTGTAACATTTCTGTTCACTTTTAAACATAACCTTCAGCCTACCCAGCCAGGAGATGGCTRCATTACAGCAACAGAATAAATAGATTTTTCAGCGCGCAGTTTTTAAAYCATTTTAAGGTAAAAAGAGATCTGTAAATGTAGGAAATTTGGTCTAAGACATCAATCTGCCAGTTCATAGTTGATTTTTCCCCTATCTCCTGTTCTCCCAGAGGTTTATAACATGGCTCAGAGTAGGCACATTTCAGTTCCGATTCCTCAGGAAGTTCAACGTGCATCTTGTTCTCAACAGGAGTATCACTACTGTGGCTCAGATGTTACACATGTATGTGAACACACACGCAGACACACCCGTGTAGTTTCTTTGGAGACAAATAACCAACACGGAAAATTTAAGCTTAGGGTGTTCAAGTTTGGCCAAACTATAAGGAAGCAGAGTGCTGGCCTCATCCTGGGAAAACCTGGGCAGCACCAACATGGGCTTCTCTCACCCAGCCTCAGGCCGTCACAGGGCTGCTGTTCCTGCGCCTCTCACACACAGGCCAGCTAGCAATTCTAGACTAGGTTCTCTGCTTGGGTAAAGGGACTCGTAGTGACAGGTGACTCCAATAGTTCACATCTGCTGAAATCCTCCCTTTGTAGGGCTTTCCCAGAACCGAGGTTCTCCAGCACGCAGCTGAGTGAGGCCCCTTTCCTTTGGCCCTAGCCTTTCCCTCCAGCCTAGTCTCTTTTTTTCCCTCTGCAGGTAGTGCGGGAGTATGAGAGAGCCATTGTTTTCCGACTTGGGCATCTTCTTCCTGGCAGAGCCAGAGGGCCTGGTAAGATGTTCCTTCAGCTCCCCCATCTATGCCCCTCCTCTTCTCCATGCTCTCCCAAAGCTCACATACTAGTACCTTTTTACCTCTCCAACAGGCCCAGCCAGACAGGAGATGATAGGTCCATCACCTTCTGATGTTCTTTCCCATACTGAAGTAGCCTCAGATTTTCAGCTGATATATTGCTATTCCTTTCTAGTTCATGCCAACCCCTCTCCTGGTCCCCAGAGCAGGGGAGGAAATTTCTGTGGTTCTGATGATCACCAGCTGTCTCTTTCTTTCCCCCCACAGGCCTTTTCTTCTTCCTTCCCTGTCTGGACACATATCACAAGGTGGACCTCCGCCTCAAAACCCTAGAGATCCCTTTCCACCAGGTATGGCTCCCCACACCGTATGTTCACTCTTGGGTCTCTTTAGCATTACACCTCCCTGTGACTGGTCATGTCATGCTTGAGGTCAGCCCTGATTTGGCCCTGATGTTAAGAAAGCAGTATATAATTAAGAGAGTGATTCTCGTTCCAAGTCACAAAGCACCAGTCTACTGGCCATAAGATACTGTGCAGCACTGCCCGTTCTCAGGGTCTCACCGAAAACCAGGCCTTCTTGGCAAAGCCCCAGCTCCAGGATTCCTGTGAATGTATGAGAAGTCCCTATCTCCCTAGTCTTACATTTCTAGCCTTCATGGTTGCATAGGAAAGTTTGAAAATAACATCTCAGAGTAACCCTAATGCCTCAAAAAATGGAAGGCAAAAATATACCAACCATAGTGTTTTTCTTTTATTGTAAAACCACTGGTTTTAGTCCTGTTCAATTTGAAATGCTTTAATGATACCATACAGCAAAAGGGAGGYGGTTGGGCTACAGATACAGGACCAGCTTTTTACCCACCACTGAAGAATCCGTGCAGAGAGGTCAGGAGCACAGACTGTAAGATCTTACAAGGATGTCCCTCAATGGGGGAGCTGCTGCTCCTGTACAAGCCTGGGAAGGAGGAAGGGCTGAACCCTCCCTGCTAACCCAGGAATCTGTAGCCTCCCTAGCCACGGTTACACAGGACAAGCATGTAATATCCCCTCTTCTTTTGGGACCTGTTACCTGTGCTGCTGCATCGCCAGCAGCACTGTCTTAATCTGGTAGCATATCCAGGCTCGCCTCTGCAGCATACAGCAGATCCTTCTGGAGACTGTACTCRGCAACACTGAACAAGGCTCTGTGCCCAAACTGCAGGACACAGCCTGTGTGCTCAAAACAGGAATGGACCAGACAGCAATGGGAAGAGAAACATGGCCTAGGATGGTGACCTGCACAGGGTCCCACAGCTCAGCAGCCAAACTGAGGAGACAGACACAAAGATGCTGCTCAGGGAACTGAGACCCAGAGGTTAATTAGTTTGCCCAAGGTCAGTCAGTGGCAGAGCTRAGAACCAGCTCCTCAGGGAGCCGGGAATACAAAAGCCTTAACCATCCAGCCAGTCTTCCTCATTCTCAGAATCACCTGCTTCTTTGGGCCACCTTAGAGTTGTCAGAACCAGTTCCATCTCCCCTAATGTCTTCTGCTTAGGTGGTGACTAAAGACATGGTTACCTTGGAGATAGATGCTGTCTGCTACTACCGGCTGGAGAATGCCTCTCTTCTCCTCACCACCCTGACCAGCATCTCCAGTGCCATCCAGCTGCTGGTGCAGACTACCACGAAGCGCCTCCTAGCACACCGAGCTTTCTCCGAACTCCTATTGGAGAGGAAGAGTATCAGTCAGGAGATAAAGGTGCTTCCACAGGGAGAGAGCGGGCAGAGTGAGGGGTGAATTGAGGCTCCACAGAGAGGCTTGGAGGGTGATCAGCCCCCCAGAATCACATACACTGGTTTGTAAAGAGTGCAATAACAGCACATGGCCCTTCACAGAAAAATGGGATGTGTATTTTAAACTCAGATCACTTTAGGGGAAGAATCTACAGTGTGGCCACCAAAGGCAGGGAGTAGTAAATGGTATGGTGTGAAGGGGATGAAGGAACATCTTAAACCAGCTTCATCAGTGCTTTGCAATAGCCCAGCTTCAGTGGTTACCCCAGAGAGGAGAGTCTCTCAGGAAATTTCTTCTGCAGCCTGTCCAAGTTGCCATAAACCCTGTGCATACAGGATCTCCAACAGCAGTTCTGTGGTGCCATAACACCTACACATACGAGGCCAGGCAGGAACTCAGTTTCCTAGGGAACTGAATTGGCTCCACACTCAAGCCAATATGGACAGGTTAAATTGTGTAAAACCTATGGGAGAAACATGAATCAAAAGTGAAGCGAGAGAAATAATTTTAGTTCTGAGGGGCCTCATACAATAGCACACACAAACTAACAAAGCTGCCCTAAAGTCCTGCTGTTAACTGCCTTGAATTAATGTCCCTGCACTCTCTGACTCCCTGTGAGGGGCCTGCGCAAGGGCTGGTGTTCTCCCTATGCTCAGAAAATCCTCCTCTTTGCAGGTGGCCTTGGATGCCGTGACAGGCTGCTGGGGAATCAAGGTGGAGAGAACAGAAATGTAGGTAGGAAGTGCCAGTAGAGGAGACCTCCCTGGCTCTTTGCAAGTACCTACCTTGCCATGGTCCTTGCTGTCTGCTCCTCTCCCTGCTTTTCCTCTGGCCCTCTCCTGACAGGCTTTTCCCTGCCCCTTTCAGCCTTTGCTTACAGTAAAACTTTCACATGCAAAGATACCACTTGCTCCTGTACTGACAGCCAGGGCAGGATCCTTAGCTGGGATCTCATCGCCATTTTACTACTGTTCCTGGCAGAGTTGCACCCACTTCTGGTGGCCCGGGAGTCACAGCAGACACCAAAACCTCTGTTTCCTAGTCTGGATCAAAGGCCCTGGGGTCTCAGCACTGGTTGGGATGGGCTCATCGCTCAGAAGCCCATGTAGAAGGGTGGGCCATGCTCATCACACGGAGGGCCACAGAAGAGGGAGCCAAGTGAATCTGGGTCTAAGCAATGACTAAGCAACTGTATGAACAGAAGGAAATTCCTGTAGCTGTGTCTTGAGAGTGGTCTCCCAGTGGATTCTCTGATGTCTTATAAAGGGTGAGCATAGGCATCAAGCCTCAAAGATACAAATAGGAGAGGTCTCTGCTATCTAGTGGTCGTGAACACCTGGTTTCATTAGAAAAGTGTGCTGGAATAGAAGGATGGGAATGGAAGTAGAAGGCTAAAGCAAGAAAAGCAACACCCAGGGAGTTCAGAGCAAAGGACATTAGCCAACAGCTTTACAGAGACTGAGTGATGAGCCAGTTCCAAGCAGTCTGACTAGGCAGTCAGATCAACTGTCCAGTGCTGCCAGGGGAGCATGGGGCCCAGCTAATTCTTGTCTCTTACTCACACAGCAACAACGTACAGCTGCCTGCTGAAGTCCAGCAGTCCCTGGCCGTGGAAGCAGAGGCTCAGAGGCAGGCCAAAGTGCGGGTATGCTAGTGCTGAAGACCTCCCATCTCCTTGCAAAGTGTCCCTCTTTCCCGTCCCACCTCCAGCTGAGGTCCCTGGAATATGCCAAATTAGGGCATAGCTCTGGGCATACCTGTCTCCTTTCATTCCTGCCCAAGGGGAGCTGCAATAAGAGGCTGGTCCAGCCCAGCAGAGTCTGCCTGGAAAGCCCAAATCTGGCATCCGGCCTATGGGTAGGACAGAAACACGCACAAGAAGTCTGGGGTTATCTCCAGCCCACAACACTTGTGGGGAACTCTTTCTTCCTCAGTGCTTTGCCAGGAGGCTGGAGCAGGGCTCTCCTCACTGTACCTCCTCAACTTGCTGAGCTTCTCAACAGCCTGGATAAAACCCATTTTCAGCATCCCTCCCACAGCCCAGCCTAGGGAGGCTGCCTTTTCCTGTGCTTTTGCAGCACGAGTCTGTCCAACTGTGAGCCCTGATGGGCCTAATAGTTCCTAAACTGCCCGTGGCTTCAGTAAAAACAAGCTGGATGTGAGTTCCCAAACTTTTGGGACATCCGTATATCTAGTATGTGCTGTGATCTTCAGAGAGCAGGGAAGCTGCATTTGCACTGGCCCTGGGGAGATCACAGTGATAATCTCTCTGTAGTCTCCTTACTTCCTAGCCTCACGGATACCCTTTGTTCCCCTTCTTGGTAGGTGATTGCTGCTGAGGGGGAAAAGGCTGCTTCTGAGTCCCTGCGGATGGCAGCTGAGATCCTGTCCAGTGCCCCTGCTGCTGCTCAGCTCCGTTACCTCCATGCGCTGCACTCTTTTGCTGCAGAGAAACCCGCTGCCTTCATCTTGCCCTTGCCTTTGGATACTATGAACCTGGTCTCTTCAGCCACCCGCAGTCCCCCAGGAGTAAGCAGCCTCCTCACGGACAACACAAGCCTCCCAGAAAGCCTGAAAGACAAGAAGGACTCACCCATGCTGTAAGAGCTGTCCCAGAAATGATTGCCACAGTGCCCCAGTCAGTCCTGCCCAGAGAGGAGCAAGAAGGCTGGTCTACAGCCCACCAGCAGCGTGTGGGCCAGAGGTGGGAGGAAAGGTAGCCCAGGCCTGTAACATAAAGTGGATTGTACATGCAAGAAGTTTCTGCTTGCTTTAGAAAGGAAAAAACATGGAGCACAAGGAGCAAGGGTGCGTGTGTGAGCAGGGCGTCAAGGGAGGAGGGGGGTCTTCCCTTCCTTTCTCCTTTCACCTTGCCAGACGGGCTCTGCGGTGTCAGAGATGTGACCCTGGTGGTCTGATCCATCCTTCCTCATCACATCAGCAGGAAAGACAGACTAGCCTCTATCTGTTTAAAAGCCCTGAATCCCCAAACTCCCCTCCCAACATGAGCTGCAGGAATTAAGGTGCAGAAAGCCTGACACTGGGATCAAGGAGGCAGGCACAGGCTGCCCCACAGGGGTGGACATCTTATYGGAGGCATTGGTTTCCTGGGGTTCTACCCTTGTGCTCGGACTCTTTGGGTTTTCCTTCTGCACCCTTGGCTGTAAGTGGCTATTTTCTAAAGAACAGCAGGTGGTAAAACAATGCCAAGGCACGACTGGCTGGACTGCTTGGGCAGGAGCATGCTCCTCTTCACAGCCAGGCTCCATGGGTGGTGCCCTGGGAAAATGCAACTGCTCAGGTGGTATGGAAGGGATCCTTGCTTGAGTGCCTTTTCTCTCAGCATGAATGGTTGATTAGAGGTGAGAAGAGTGAGACAGGCTGGGGTGGGAGCCTGACAAACTGGAGCTGCTCCTGGGGAGGGCAAGAGGAGCAGGCTCAGCCTGCAGGCAGGTTGGTGGGCACTGTGGGCCTGGTTCCCTTGCAGCTTCACTGCTTGCACAGGGGGCTCTGGAGGCAGTCCTGGATGCAGGAGTTCAGTCACCACCCATGCACACATACATACACACACACAACCAAGATGTTTAACCTCTAGTACTAAACTAGGAGGAAAGGAAGAAGAAGGAAAATGAGGAAAGGGCAGCATTTTATGGCTTGGCACTTGCTAGCAAGGYACACAAGCTGTGCAGAGGGAAGGCAGGCTGTGCTGCTGCTTGCTTCCGCTGGGTGGTGAGCCAGGACAAGATCTGAGCTTGCAGGTGGCTGCCTCCAGGAGTACTGTGTGTCTAAAAAGAGAGATGATCCCACTGAGCTGACAAGGAGGAATCCAGCACCACACTGGAAAAGCTAGTTATCTGCCTTGAGAACAGTAATTCTTTTGCAGACTGCAACCATCTTGAACATCCCTATAGACAGGGCAGAACCAGAGAAAGTCCTCAAAGCTCTTATAGGAGTTTTGAGGACTTTCTCTGGATCTTATAAAATCTTTCCTTCCTTTCCCTTGGCAAAGATATGGGGCACAAAAGAAACCCCAATACTCAGTTTCTTTCATTTTGGTGTCCTTGGGTGGCTACCCGCTCTGCTCCTGTCCTTTTGCATGACCTGCAATATCTCCCCRTGCTTTGAAGCAGGCCCCCCCTGCACAGCCATTCCCAGGCCAAGTGTTTGGGTGCTGGAGGCAAGCAGGGGCTGGTAGAGGCTGAGCTAGAGAGCACTTCGGGGCTCTTCTCTAACTGCCCATAAGGTAGTTTGCCTCCATGACAGTCCCTAGCAAGGGCATCCCGGCCAGTTGGTCATTCTTGTATTCTCACTAGTTTTTTCAGTCCCTCTTTGGCTGCTAGTAACACTTCATGAGCAAGGCCCATGCCATTGGTACCAATTCCTTTAAATGCAATTGGGTCACAAGGAGGGACTGCAGATACTGGTTTAATACTGTGAAGCACAAGCAGCCCACTTCTGCTAATACCAGGTACTCTGTATTTAATCAGGCCCTTCAGCTCCCTTGAGTCCCCTTCCCAATACACAGTGTTCCCATAACACTCTCCACAAGTATTTGCCAGCTTTCTTACAGCAAGGACACTCAGCAAACCAGCCCCCCTTACAAGTGGCTGTAAAGTGGAAAATTTCCACCTGTGAAATTATAAATGACCACACAARCATCTGAGCTCTGGGTGTAACTTCCTGAGAGCACTTCACATCCAGCTCACTCTCCCACTGTAACTTCTCACGCAAGGACTGAGGGACGAATACGGCTTCAGCTCCCGAGTCCATAATAGATCTCAGCAGTAATCCAGTCATGGGAAACTGGCTCTGGGGAGCGTAACAGCTCTATAGTCTTCCACTGATGAACCTGAGCTGTGTAGTTACTGCTCTAAGGCCAATTCTGGTTATTTCTCATGCTGCTTGCATAGGTGCCTGTTTCCCAGCCTAGAACAAAAGTGTGTAAATACTGCACAGCATGAACTACAGATGATCCTTTCTGAGCACTTCTCTAGCTAAATTTCTAACTCCATGTAAAATGATCCATCCAGACCAGGGTTCCTTGGCAAATCAAGGAACAGGATAAAGCATGAAAGGAACAAATCTTAGCCTGAACAACAAATAAGACTCTCAGAGATACATGGTACTACATGCACACACATTACCCTGTTTACAGTCATATCTGCAGAAGTCAGGCATAATTACTGAGTCAGGCATTAAAACTTTTCTGCAATATCCAGTTATAAAAAAGGCAAATGATAGCTAAGAGCATCATCATTTCCAAAGAACGCACCTAGTTCCAAGTAAGATCTCAGTATACATTGCTGATAGAAACTTGTCATTTTACCTTTAGGAGATATTACTTTCAAAAACCTTGCAGCAGGAAAACATAGTTTAAGAATGTACTTCAGGATTACTGGCATACAATGTTTCCAAAATAGAATTTACTCCCAGGGAGTTGGCAGTGGCTGCCTGAAGCAGATGCGATTTGTGACAGTTTCACTGCCTGCTCTTCCGTGCTGGGACTGGGTCAGACTGAGAAGAACCATGCCAAATTCAGGCAGCTGCTGCTGAGCTTCAAGCACATTATAACACCACTGACTGCCTCAGGGCCTGGACCCAGGGGAGGCAGAAGCCCAGGGCAGCTGCCTTGCCACGTGGTTTGGCCTGTCCAGGCTACAAGACTGCTGCAGATGGGGAGCCAGGAGGCTCAAACCCCAAACTCACAAATCAGAGTGAGATTGATTCCATCTCAATGCACTGAGGGGGTGAAGTGAAATCATCTGAGGTCTGATCTTGTGACTTTGGCTGCTCTCCTGTGGCAGCAAACTGAGAAAGGCCTTCAGGATCATGCATGGCTTCAGGCTGCTTCATGCCTTCTGAAAGAAGGACAAAACCTTCAAAAGAAGATTCAACTAAGGAAGAATCTGTACAATCTGTACAATTTCTTCCTAACCAATCAGCAGATAACTGAACCATCTGAAAGCCCAGAGAATGAAGGAGGTACCTCCTCTCAAATACACATGAGAAAACAACTTTTAAGTTAAAAACAAAAATGGGAAAGAAAATTAAAGGATTAGAGTGATCAGAAATCTAGCCAGGATTCTGAATTTGGTCAAGAGGGTGCAACTTGAGTGACTTACAACCAGGCCCCATTGGCACTAAGAAAAACCACCTCAGTATGAGAGGAAAGAGGTGCAAATGACTTACTTGCATGATACAAAATGGAGTGAGGCAGAATGAAATGGAGCAACAGGAGAAGAATAGTGAATACAAACAGGAGCCAAGCACCAGGCAAGGCAGGTGACTGGCAGCACAGGCAGGAGAGGTGTGGGTAGGAGAAAGTAGAGGTAGCAATAGTATTACAGGAAGACAAGCTGCAAAGTCATTTAGAGGTATGGGGGAAGTAGAGGATAAGTAGAGAGAAGTACAGAAGCGGCAGAGTGGACTGAGCAGGAGGAACATTTRCTGTCGCGGTTCTGTTTGCACATTTACAGTGAGATCAGCAATTCTAGGGAGTGCTGAATCTACTGTATGTGTAAGACACAGGCACAGAGATACTGCGGTAGCGGAGGAGGAGGTAAAGGCAGTGGGTCAGGGGTGAGATTCTACTATAAATGGGCACTAAAACTTTCCTTGGGCATTGCTACTCTTTAATGTTTAGTTTTGCGGGGTTTCTTGGATCGGCCAGAGGTAGAAGCTTTGGGCAAAGTTGAGTGGGCCAGGGMTTCTGACACTCTTTCTTGAAAAACTTTTTCTGAAAGAAAAAAAAAAAACACAAAATGAAGCCATTAAAAATACCACAGAGTAAAAATATGCCCAAGGTATTACATTATTAACAAACAAATTGGCCTCCCCGCCCTGCTTTTATGTCAGAGATAGGATACACTGCCTGTGTGAACCAGGACTGTGCTGTACCCAAGTTCAGTATAGCAAACAGAGGAAACTTTCTCAGAGCTCCACTGGCTCCTGCTGCCTCTTTACACCTTCCTCTGCAGTGCAAAGGAGTACCCCTGCTACTGGTGACAGCATATGGGAGCTGGCACAACTCCGACAACAGGTTCCAAAGCTACCTACATGAAAGTCTGTGGCCTTTGAGAGTGAAGACCTGAAAAATAATTTCTTTTCTACCCAGGAATCAGTGTTCCTAAACAGATCATCTTGACTGCAACAGGGAACGCTTATTTACAAGGAAGATAAAGCCAGTTACAGTGCTGTCCTAGAAATAGCTTGCATCAGTACCAAATAAAATAACTTTCTCTCAGAAGCAGGCCGAGTCCAGCAGTTCCTGCTGCTCCGGTCTAAAATCATCTCCCAGGGGAATGGTAGAAGCCTCCTTGTTTGGCATCTGACCGCAAAACCCTAGAATGTGCCTAGGAGGGGATGATCCTGCACTAAATGGGAGATGAATGAAGTGGCTGAAAGTTTGCTTCTCTGAGTCCAGGAGAGGGTTCAAACCATTGATTCTCCTGACCTTGCCCTTGTTTAGATGTTGCTTCTGGGACAGATTTGTGCTCTTTCTCCAGCTCTTCCTCCAACTCCTGGATTCTCTCCAGAGCTTCTTCCAGCTTCTCTTCAAGACCTTCTGATCTCTCCTCTGCATTCTGAGCACGGATCTCTGTTTCTCTGAAATGCAGAAGCCAAGATAATGCTGAAACTTGAATCTAAGCAGCTGCTGGCAGGATACCCAAAAGAAAGATTTAGAAAACTTTCGTAGAACTGACTGACTCTATAAAAAACATTTAAGGTTCTAGAGAATGGTATTAAAAGGTCTATAGCAAAYGGAGACTTCATGGCACAGCTATGTAATTCCTGCAAATTCAATTCATTTTAAAATTCAGTGTTTGCTAGCAAAGGGCAAGGTATTGATCTTCACTGTACAAGGATAAATACAGAGTACAGTCAAATCTATTAGGCAGGCTAACGGGGCAGGGATAACCTGGACAATGCAAACTCACAGATAAAGCAGACAGCACGAGGGAGTGTAATGCAGATGTGCCCGAGCCTGCGTAGGCATGGAAGAAGTCATTATACTAGGCTCAGGACAAACCGTGGTATGATTCTGCGTGGAGCCACTTGGGTGCCTCTTCACCGTGTTCCCCATGCTTAGGCACAACATCACACATATGCCTACCCAGCTGCCGGGCACTGACAAGCCCGGGAAGCACTCAGCTGCAATCACAGAGCACCCTGCAAGTGCTAACAGGACCTGACCAATTACGACATCTTGCACAAAACCATCCTGAATATCTCTGTTGCTCCATAGAGCAAATATTCTGCACACAGATAAGGGACAACTCCAGTCCTAAAATAGGCCATATCTTCAGCTAACATAAATCACAATGAATGGCTCAAGACAATGAGAAGAGAAGGAAACCATAATGAAGCCAGCAGAGATGGATGAAGCAGAATCTCAGAGACCAGAGGAGCCACTTGCCTGGGATGAAACCCTGCCCTGCTCATGCCTCCAGTACAGGACTGGTACTCACAGGAGCCGCGCTTGCAGATGTTCCACCATTGCCAAGGTTTCAAACTCTTTCTGAGAAAAGGAGGTTGACGATTTGGTGGCAGTCATCTCCCTCTGGTTGGAAAGAGCAAAACCTTCCATAAGTGAACATGAAACCAACAACAGAGTGTTTCATCTGCAACATGTGCCTGGTTTGGTTCTGGTGCACAGTTGCAACACAGACAAAAGCTCAGTGTCAGTATAGCATGTAAAAACAGGGGCTAGTTCAAGGACTTCATTTTGWTTGGATCTGCTCATATCTTGGCATTAAAAATACTTATATGCTTTTCCGCTTCGGACATGAATGTCTCACTGGCTAATAGTTCTAGGTTGCCAGTGCATTCATTGGGTTTTAGAAGTCAGAGATGGCTGCAGCCTGATCAGGAGTCAAGAAACCAAATAAAAGAGGTTCAGAGAACAGAAGGAAGCAGCTCCTCAAAGGGGCCAACAAGGCACAAGATACTTAGTGTGCTTCATCTGAAGCAGGCAACCAGGATTTCTGTGGAAATTTAACTGTTAAAAGGCTCCTCTTCTAAGCTTTGGAGGGTTGTGATTTCCACCTGTAGAGCATAAAGCGTAGTGCATGCTCAGCTCCCTGCCAATACAGCACGCTTGAGGAGCGGGACCATCCGGTGACAGTTAGCTAAAGATCCACAACTCCTGTAGGCCTTGGTCCTCCTCTGGATGACTAACCAGCTAAGGAGCAGTTGCAAAAGGCAGGCCCTGTGACTTCTGACTGGAGACCAACTTAACTAAAAGCGGTCTTTAGCCTGGCCTCCTCTTCCAAAGAATACCATCCCAAAGACATGGAGCAAACAGAGATCGAGCAGGCACAGCTGGCCAAAACAACCTGAACTTCTTGCTTGCCTGTTGCGCTGGGACCTCCCTGAATCCCTGATCCCTCTTTAACTCCCCTCCAACATGCCCAGCCACCGTATCACTTTCACCATCCCTGGAAGTGCTGCTGGCCCTCACCCAATCTCTGTTGATAGTCCTGACCCAAACTACACACTCTGCTCACCACTGGTCCCATGGAAGCCCTGGGGCCATGGCACAGGGCAGTAATGCATGGGTCAGGCAGACCAACTGAAGCAGTGGTAGCTGTGCCAATGAATATTTTTTAAGAGAAGAATCAAATACACCAGCATCTTGCACTGCCCCAGCAGGGTCTGACACAAGCATTAAGCAGGGTCTGCTGAAAGACTCTGACTAGGCAGCTAAACTCCAGCTCCAGCTCTCTGCCCGCAGGCTAAAACCACTGGTGTGATAGAGGTGCCTACCCCCGTGACTGAAGTGATGTCTGACTTCAGGGACTTCAGGTGGATGTTGAAGTCATGTCCTAMATATCTGATCATATCTGCAGTTGCTTCATTGCCTTCAGTCAGGAAATCAGTGCCAGCCCCTGGCTGCTGCTGAGGGAGAAAATGAACAAGAAATAGGAGAAATAACACTGGCTCAGGCTGGCTGTAGCGGCCTGCTTCACGCAGCATACAGTGAGCAATAACTAAAAAGGCCCTGATGGAAAGCAACTTACTGCAGCTACTACAGTCACCTGCATAATAGCAATTTTTTCCTTACTTCTAATGTTTCTTCCTCTATTATGGGTTTCTTATCACTGCTGATGTCCTCAGCTTCAAACCCTTCCTGAGATGAAGAAATGACAGTGTCCTTAATGTTAAGCTTCAGTTGCAACACCTGTAAGGCACCATAAGRCTCTGGTTAGTAGCAGGCTCCCTTTGTCCATCCAGATAACCCAGGCAAAGCTAACCAGTCTTTCACCTTCTCTTCCACATGCTACCCACTCCCCTCCCCCTCCCCCCCCAAAACTGAACTGTAGCTGCTTCTTTAAGAAAAATTTTTGAAACAGGTCTTCATTCAAAACGGTTCAACCTAGAATAGCAAATGCAGTCTTACATACCTCTGACCCAAAGAGTTTTTTCAGTTCTTCTGAACTCAGAAAGGAGACTGGAGTGCCCTTGATCTCCGAAAGGATGAGACTACATGCTTGAATCCAGTTACAGCACTCAATCTGGGAAGACATAAGAGAAAAGGAGGATAATTCAGTAGGAAAAGTATCTGTGATCATATTCATTCGTYTGGTTAAATAACTTCATCCTTCTGTCTTTATCTGCTTCAAGACCAACCTGGACCCTTGCATCCTCACCCTACAGAGGAAGACACATTTCTCCAAGCTTTCAGACATGGCATCTGTCACTAGCTAATCACTCACACCAATTAATTCATTCAACAAGCTCTTCCTCAGGCCAGCCCTGAGGATGATCTCAGTCAGACCACTGCCCTACCCTGTGGGGGAAGAAATGAGTGTAAATCCCAAGTATTATTTTTTCACCCACTAAGCTAACACAGAACAGAATCATTGTGGAAAAGTATTTAATTTCTGCAAAGGAATCAACATTGCTTTAAGGAAAATAAGGTATCTGTCCTGTGCTCAAGCTCCTTGGGCTTTGGGAAGGGTCTACATCTCACATTCCTAAAGTATAGGCAAAGCTCAGCTAAGCACTGGAGATGATTGTGGTAGCAATTACAAAAGGAAGATGGAAGATAAGATATATGCTGCCATGATCCCCCAGGTGCTCTAGAACAAGACGCTGTCATTAACATATACTTTGAGTAACAGCAAGTTATCTTTCTATACACCGTACAGATGCAAGAATATGTAGAATAAGAAACAGGCAGACAGGCCAGCTGCCTGCACAAGGCTGTTTAAGGGTATATTACATTAAGCACATCCAGGAACTCTCAAGTACCACTTGAGTCTAGACATACATGGCTCTGACAAGCTTTAAATCAGAGCTGAATCTACTGCTATTCATATAATAAATTAACAGAAGAGTCTTTAATTATGTACCCTGACAYGGAAAGGAAAATATAACAAAATGCAACCCAAGTTCATCAAAATTCTGGGCTCTCCAGAGCTGCAGAGTTAGTAGGAAACTTGGAGGACTGGAGGAATGCATAGGAGCAGCAGGGGTTTTCCTCCTTCTTGAAGCAGTTACATATATTTTTCTCTACCTTTCACAAATGCCTTCTCTACCTTTCACAAATGCAGTCTGGTCTACCCCAGACCTGGACAGCTGGAAATGCAGGCACCTATCACCTTGATCTTATTCAGCTCCTGCAGCTCCAAATCATCTTCTAAATCCGTCTCTGAGTGTTTCTTCCAAAGGATGGTGCTGACAATCTCCTGGCAGCAGCTGCAGAGATGCAGAATGCCATCAGCCCTGCAGCCATGCCCTCAAATGCTCTATTCTCTTCAGTCAGGATCCTGTGGCTCTCAACAAGACCCATGGGCTGCCTCCAGACCTTGGCACAAGAGAAGTCTCAAGAAGAGCTGTCCTCACCCACCCCGCTCACATGGTGACCTCCCAGACAGCCTGTCTGYGCCTGTGCTTTACTAACCCATGGAAGACATGTGAGCGCTGCTCCTAAATAAGGTAGAGGCTGTGCTCCGGGGTCCTGCACTGCCTTTACGACCTCGGGAGGTCATCCTCCACAGTGTGGGCAAAGCCCTTGCAATCACAGATGCCAGCATGTTTTACATCAGAACTAGGAATAAATAAGGGACAGCCATTCCCTTTAGATGTGCCCAACCTCAGCTACCTCTTGTCTTTGCAAGTGAAGTCATAACCCTGAGTCTGTAACATCATCACAGTCTCTAAGGACAGAAATACAGTGCTAGGCAGACATAGGCAGCAAGTCCTCTAGGCATTTTCCCAGTAAGAAGGCAYATTTAGGACCTGGGAGAGGATTTAAGGAAAACCAAATTTGGAACCCCTTTTTTATCCAACCCCTCTCACTTTCCTGGAAGTTGATGGGACCTTTTACCATGATGAATCTCTCACCACACCACACCTTTTCCCTAGAGAAAACCCCTTTGATGAAATTAAAAACCTCCATTAATACCTGATTATATAACTAGAGATTCTGCTGCTCTTGGCAACCAGCTCTTCAGCTTCTTCCTCTAGCTTATGAGCACTCAGAAATCTGAGCTCCTCTTCCATAGCATCATCCTTCCGTTGGGGACACTCACAGCACGAACGGTCTGGGACCATGTATCTCAGCAAATTCACCAGCCACAGCGTCAGGTTTCTGTGCAGTTCAGTCACCTGCACAAAACAAAGCAAATCTAAATCAGTCATAAATGACTGGTCTTACCAAGGGTTTGGAAGTCAGTAACATTTCACACACTTCAATGTCCAAACTAATTCCATTTGTTATCTAACCTAAAGACAGAAACATTYGCATTTACCATATTTTTCTCCCATTTTCCTTCCCACTGCCAAAACATCTTTTCCTACTACGGATCCAACCTTCTTCCAGTTCTTCTTTAAGATCATAAGCTGATTATGCAAAATTCAGCTGCATCCCAAAAAAATCACACACCTCACTGATAGGACACTTAAAAAAATACTCAGTAAAAGCTTCCATTCTACAATCCTGGGGGCAGGGGAAGAGAGAGATCTAGCAGCTAAAACAGCTCTCTGAACAGGAAATAGCAATATATTCCAGAGGAAATGCTTGGTAAAGATTGAAAAAAAAAGTTTATATTCATGTACTAAATAGAAGACCTTCCAGGTATATAAGCAGCAGCACACCAAGTTTATTAGAGGGGTCCTTTTATGCTCCCTTGGCTGGAAGAGGAAAGCCACAATTCTCAACTCGAAGATGTCAAAGCAGAAAAGAGGTATCCTCACAACTGTGCTCTGAGCAGAGGAAAATTAAAGGAAAGAGTGAATACTAGATACAGTGCTCACATCCCTAGCTGTTTCAGGCTTGCACTTACTTCTTGGTTAAGATGCATGATGTTCTTCTCAATCTCATTATTCATGGACAGAATCCATTGCTGAATCATCTTAAACACTTCTCCGGGTACCACTCTGAAAAAAACAAAACAAAAAAACACAGATACAGAAACAATGTGACCTCTAGTGCACCAAACCTGAGGAGCTCTTGTCTCAAAGACACCTTTTGCTTCCCAGCTCAAGGAAAACTACACATTTAGTGTGCTACATACTGGGAACATGAAACATGCAATTTTGTTAATGCTATAATTGTGCTCAAACTTGTCATTTGCAAGTAACCTCCTATGTATACATTACATATGTGCTCTGCAAATAAAGCGCTACCAAAGACAATGGAGCACCACAAGGTGGACTATCCCCCCAACAAATCTAACTGTAAATGAATCACATATTTGTTTTTTCCTTCACATGCCAAGCAGGTGGCAGTTCTGAGGAAGACAGTGATGTTCCAGGAACAATACTGTAGCCACCAACTGTTTCCACACATATTGCCAAATCAAAGCAAATAAAAGGCAGCCACTGATCATTTTAACAGCTTGACTGATCATTTGTATCCCACTGCCAGCTTCCTTT
>NW_020450927.1:1526034-1569739 GCF_003343035.1 Apteryx rowi | reverse complement strand
AGTTTACTGTGCAAGGCCAGCCCAGACACAATAAATCATCTTATCCTTACGGGAGATGTGGTTTCTTGTCGTTCTCGTCTTCACGCAACTGGCCAGAGCCTACAAAGCTCATCACTGTGTCCACCTGGGCCAACCATGCGGGAAGCAGGTGACGAAAGGCCTGCAGCTCAGATTGATGCATGCCACAACCTCGCTTCAGCTTTTGCACCCTAACTAACCAATCTTTCATACTTCTCACCAAGCCTGTCAAAAATTTAACTGTGCCTGGAGGGGAAGAAAATAGGAACCTTTAATTACATACTTTCAGCCAACAAAACCAAAGCTCAATTCAAAACACTATGTTAAGAGGGAGGAACAGCCTATGCAGGAACTGCCTAGRCTTATACTAAGAATGAACTGTTTAACAAGCACTGAATTTAAAGCAAGCTGAAACAAAATGGGCTTGATTCAAAGCCCTGACTTTCCTTCTTGCCTTGGCAGATTTGGCTCTCTGGTTGCATAAATGGATGTGACGGCTTAATATAAATCTCTTTAAAAAATGCTCTGCAGTTACAATGCAATTCTTCAAATACASTTAGCCTGAGGTGATATAGTACACAGATTTGCAAAATGCCTGGGGAAAGGCATAAATTACCTGCTCACCCATCTGGCATAYGCTGATGGATACCCTCTGTTTGTTGGTAAAGTACACTCGAAATGTAACAACAGTTGCTCTCGATATCCACACACAATGCTTAAACTTTCTTTAAATCCTGCTAAAGCCCTGGCCTCCRGGACATCTTGTGGCACAGGCATCATGTTATGTCCATAGAGGAGAGGGCAATTTCCATAATATTTTAATGAAGGTGATGCATGCCTCAGTTTCCCCACCGCACTGCTGCAGGGTCGAAGTGGTTAACCTCCGCTCTGGATCCGGAGACGTGCAACATGACGAAGCACGGCTGAGGAGTCCAGACTGGTAAGAAGGGGAAGAGGCTACCCTCTGCCTCTAATTTTCACAAGCTTTTATCATAGCTGAAACCTAAACAGAAGGGATACCTTGCCTTTCCTACTAAGAGGCAGTTAAATTACAACACAGCAATGAGTCCAAGCCGTTCAAAATATGCTACCCTGTATGGATCAAGAGAATACTTTCGCTGTGGTCCAGTTCCCAAAGTTCTTGTTAAAATAAGCTAAAATCCCTTTTTCTAGACTTCACTGACTGAGGTGATGTAGGATAAGATGCCTGCACTGTACTGCCTGGCCCTTTGATCACCACAAAATATCAAGATTTCTGACAATCTGCTGTTAACTTTTTGCTATACTGGTATCTGACCAGTCATGTCCCTGTTTCTTCTTTCTCCCATTTTCTAATGAGAGCTACTGGGACTGTACTTCCTTTGGCAGTCTCATATGATGGACAGACTTATCATTCCATCTCAGCTCCTTTAGTGAGCCTAAATACAATACCCAGCATAAGATAACACAGAAAAAAAGCACAGGATAGCTTTAAGTGGTAGAATAAGATGACAATTTGAGAAGCAGCTTAGCAAATATGAGTAGCAGTTCTAGACAACACATGTTCAGTTTAGCTTTAGTTTGCTAAAAGGAAATAAGATGATTAGAAAACAGAGAAAATGATTCTGAAATCAGAAATGTGTCAAGGCCTTTCAAAGGCAAAGGTTGAGAAGGTTAGTTGCAAATTACCCAATAAATGTTTGTTATCTTATACAGAACAAGATAACTTTATATCAGCTATGAAAACATTTGTTTATTTATGTATTATCAGGATAATTCAGTATCTAGATTAAGATAACTCTGTATTAGTGATATGGTAATAAAAGAAGTATTCTGCTCTAAGACAGTGTTTTCTGGTTAATGATCTACAAAGCAACATTTTAGTTTCAAATCTAAACCTCTATTCTTTCCTTTTACATTTCTTTTCTTTTCCACACATTAACCACATAATCACAGGCTGCACAAATTCCTTCTGAATGTGACACACAACTTCCCCACATTGCATCTGTATTGCATTGCTTTTTGATTGCACTGTACAGCATTTCAAATTTCAAATATGCTTTTTATGTGCGATTGAGAGTCAAATTTCTTCAGAGTAGAACCCTTGAACTCTCTTCATTCCCAGCACATATCTGAGGGTCACACTTTGGCTTTAAGGAAAAAGTCAAAACAGATTACATCAACTGGTTCTTTATTAYGCAGTACTTTCCTGGCATACCTGAGGAAAGACTGAACTGCAAAACCAGTCATTTCTTACCATTATCCCCACTTATCCTTATTTGATATTGTCGGCAGAGTTCACATGCTCTTTGCTTTATTTCTGCCATGGCGGCATGCTCTGGAGGCAACGCTCCATTGAAGTCCYGGTGTCGATTCAGCACCTTGTGTCCTCGCTCTGTCCAGTGTTCCTGTAGACTGGAAACGTTCTGCAGACTTTCCATTTTTGTTAGGTACGCCTCCCCTTCATACTGCTGCAGGTTTTCACTTAGCACCTGAAAGAAAAGCAGCAAGCTTGCCATGCCCCCAAAAGTTGGGCCACCTCTTAGCTGCAACAGAGAGGCAGTGGAAACAGGTAAGAAGTACAAGGATCCATGAGCACAAAGATGTCACAGTCCAAGCAAATAGCACAATAAATTGGAAACTTACTCCACGAGGGTGACAATTCTGTCTGAGTGCTTCTACGGATTAATATCATTTATCAGTCACCAGAGCTGTCAGTCAGATGGTGCTCAGGTGGATGACTAAGCTTAATGCTTCAGCTGAGCTATGGTATCAGTTCATTATAACTTTGCATGTGTAGACTCTTAGCTTAAGCTTCAGAACAAAAAATTTAAGCTGATATGTTTTCCCTCACATTTGTGAGGGGCACAGATACTCACTGCGGCTCAGCTGACAAGTGGTAATTTGCTGAGCAGATATCATTCAATAATATGGCCAACCCCCAAAATCTTACATTTTCCAAGTTCTTGATATCTTGTAGCATTTCATCCAATAGCTCTTCCTTCATTGGAGAGGAACTAAAGCAAAGAGATAAGAAAGGGATGAGAGATGAAAGAGAATCCTTCAGTAGCTGATGTAAAGCCAAAAGTGAAGATATACTCTATGCATACCAAGTTTGAGATATAAATAGTAACTTGAAACAGAAGTAGAAAACAGGAGGCTCTACCCAGATTTTTGTTCTCACTCAACATCACAAAATCACTGGCTGTCAGTTAAGAAAATATGTTACTTTCAGCAGAGAAGAAAATCTAATTCAAGCAAATGCTGAAAATTGAACCTTTATTAAGTCCATGAATGAAATATCAAACAACATGTTTGCAGTTATATTTTACTGTATTTAACATATGGCAATGTACGAACAAAAAGTCTGCAAAAATATAATTATGTTAACATACAAAGAGACCTTGGGTTTGAAGTTTCAAGACTCTTAGAACACTATGGACAAAATGAGACACTATTAGAAGCATTAACACATGTGCATTCAGGTTAAAATTAACCAAACTAAATAGAAAAATTCTGTCATGACAATCATAGGAAAAAGAATACTCAGAAAGGAAACTCTGGTTCACAGAGGGTAAAATCCTTTCTTCACCGGAGTCAGCAGCAACCTCCCCACCAAATTCARCCATGATCTTCCAGCATCATTTTGGAGGTACCAATATCTTTAGGGACCTGATTATCAAAATGTGTCAAACAAAAGTAGAGCAGTGAGGGACATGCAAATTGTGGACCACACCAAATCACCCTGCCCCTTACAGTCAAAGTCAGGGCAGCCTTTGCACTGGGCTGGTGAGACCTGCTGCCACAAAGCAAAAGTGGAGGGAACTAGCTGCTGCCACCCAGCCCTTCTGCGCCACTCACAAGATATYGTCCTGGAAGTACTGAAGCCACCTGGTGAGGCCTCGGCGGACAAGGTGCAGTTTTTCCTTGCTGGACTCCTCACAGCAGTCTATTTCTGCCCCGATGCAACCCAGCATTTGTCTGAACTGCTCGGTCTCCTCCTGCAGATCAGCAAGGTCTCTTGTGTCCTGCAGGCACCAGGTAGGAGAGTGGGAAAAGGAAATGTTGTCATGATCAGTTTGATACGAGTTGAAGGAATTCTCCCTTTGCCCAAGCTATTTTGAGACATACATATGTGGGAGATCTGGAAGTTGGGAAATTTCTGTAACTCCACAGCACAGCGCAGCCCTCACAAACCCCTGGGCATGACTCGAGGGTGCCTGACCCTCCCAGGGCAAGCCAGAACCAGGTGCCTGACTTCTTGCTGCCCGTATGCTATGTGGAGACCGCACAGCCCCGCACCTTGGGGCCAAAATTACACTAGTATTGATCTGTTTTGGTTTTATGGATATGGAACAGAGAAGGTCGAAAAGGGGAAATAAAGGAATAAAAGCATCAGGAAGAATGTAGGGCATGGAGGAAAGAAGCAGGAAGAAAGAGAAAACTGATTCAAATCTTAATGCGCATTTGAAACTAGACCAAGATTTGAAAGCTCAAATCACAGCCAGAGTACTGAACACTTCACTGAGATCCAGGGAGTTRCATAAACCTTCACACATGCAAACACTTGGAGCAGTTACCCATCGCAGATAGGTTCCTACCTGTGATGCCAAGAGGACTACGAAATGTTTGAGAACTTTGGTCAGTGTCTTTTCACTAACATAGAGCCTGAGAGCCAGTATGAGCTGGTTTCTATCTATCACCTGAAAGAAACATTTATTATTTGTACTGTACTCTTYGGAAAGGAGGGGCATTGCAGGATGATACCACCCCGATAGTAACATGGGAGCTTTATTACCGAAGAAATGGAACTCAAGCAGCTGAGTCCCCTTTCCTTGCAAATATACTTATCTCCCAGGAAGCCCCAAAAGTTCTGGTATTGGATTTTCAACTTGAAGAGGATAAAGTAAAAGATCACAAACAAGGGACACACACAAACAAGGAAGCACAGTGTTAACTCAGAACGATATTTTGTGAGGAAGTCCAAGGAATCTGGCTAGGATATTCTAAATTATAAGGAAATCAGGAAACTTTTTAGCCAAATCATTTCTGAACAGAAACACTAATTTCACAGAAGTTCTTCCCRCACAGGTCCTAGAGATCTGTGCCAAAAATGCTGTGTGAATCAACTGATTTCCATGCAAAAACATGTGAAATACAACAGACTTCAGAAAATGACGTCAGAGCAGGTATGAGATATGCTAGTGCCCAATAGCACTAAATAAAAACGTGCTTTAGGATGAAACCGTCCCTTGGAAGAAGGCTGCTAGTTATGACAGTTTATGTCTTGCAGTGTATGCCTGATCTCCTGCACCTACCTTCAGCGCCAGGTCATATGCAGCTGAGCTCCAAATGTCTCTCTCTTGGCTTAGCAGGAGAATCTGCTCTTCCAGCCTGGTTCTCTGTAGCTCATATAACTCGCGATACTCTTCCACAAGGCTACAAGAAGAGAAAGACAACRAAATATGTGCACACCCCTTTCTTAATGGGGTTTACTGTCTTTCTCCCAATTCCCAAAGCATTTCTTAGACACTTCCTCTCCCTCCTTCCTTCCTCAGCCACCTCCCACACCAGCCTGTGAATTCAGGGTTCTTTTTCCCTGAACCCCTACAACACCTTTCTGTTGATATTCCCACCGTGAATTTCCAACTGGCATGGATACAAATCTCTGCTGGGCTTAGACTAGCTGCTTTCTTCATGACACAAGAGTTGTGTAAGTCACCAGTGCCTCAGCACTCAGCAGAGCTCTGATACCAACCACCTAAATCCTCCATTTCTGAAATATGATGTGAAGGTGTCCACAGGCCCCTGAAAGTTGAGACCAGCAGGTGCTACCAGACTGTGAAGCTACCTGCTGCAAACATGAAGGAATGGGAATACCAACACCTGAGCAACAAATGCAACTTCTGTGGCTTAAAAATATAAACGTTTTGTTGAACACCCCTTTGAGGAATTTAGGATAAATTAATAAAATAACTAAATAGCAAGTTATAATATAAATAGAAAATAAAATAACTAAATAGCAAAACTAATAAATAGCAGAATAACTGCATTTGTCAAACAGCCAAGCTGCCTTCCCCAGAAGGCAATCAGTCCTTGTATCTCCTTCCGGACAATCCCAAGAGAATGATACCAGCATACTTCAGCAACCTCAACTTTGAGAGCAACTTACTTTGCATTCATCTCAGCCTCCTGCACAGCTGCAGTGAGCTCCTGTTGAGCTTGTTCTGCTTCTCTGGTCACCTTGTGGTCATGTTCTCGTAGCTCATACAGCTCTCTGAAACAGCAGGGAACAGTCCGAATGCAACTTAGCACGACCTAAAGAGCTCTCCTCTGGCAAACACAGGCTGGTGTGCCCTACACTCTCATGCAAGGTTCCCTTCCTCAAACACAATCATCTCCCTGTAAGGGTGAAAGGCATCTTTAAGACCTCCTCTTGCTCTGCATGGACATTGCTCCAGCAAATCCTTTCTGCAAAAGGTGCTAAGACAAGGAGGTGACCTTGCTGTTACTCTGTGCTCCTCTGATGCACAGCCTGCAGTGAAAGGGTACRGTACAAAGCGTGAGGAGGCTCTAGTATGGTCCCTGTAGCTCTGGTTCAAATCATAAAACTAATTTCCTGTTCCTAAGGGAGGCATACTAGAAAACTGAACAAATCAATGTGCTAAGCCTACTGCATTGAGATAATTTCTTAGGATCAGGCAGGATTCAGACCCGGTCAGCTGTGCAACAGATTCCTTGAAATAGAATAACTCCTCTGTAATATGTCTGTCAAGCAAGCGCTGGGCCATCATTTCTCTGTAGAGGGTCTTCATCTGTTGAGGAATCCGCTCCAGCAGACTCACATACCTCTGCCTATAATAAGAATGTAAAAAGGGAAGTTACCTTAGCTCCCTGAGAACGCAGCTCTCTTACCCCATCTGAAGATCCCTTCCTTTCGCTGTGTAAAGCTATCTAGAAGACAATCTACTGACCTTTTGGACTTGGGATTTTAACCACTCTGGAACAATTTAGTTGCTACAAATAATGGTAGTCTGAGTGTGCACAGTGGAGAAGAGCACRGGAACCCTGGCTGTGAGGGAAGCCTCAGCTATTCGACATGTGAAAACTTCCCTTCGGTGTCACACCCATACAGCACCCATGCTGGTGCAGCCATCAAGCTTGCTGACAGTGCCACTGCAGTGGGGCTCAAGCTCCAGGTTAGGCAACGGAGRGCCTTTAGCACTGGTCGTTAACTGTGCAGGAAAATCCTATTTCACTTATGGCATCAGATCCCATGGCAACTACACTATGACGGGGTAGCATTGCTGGGCAAAGACATTAAGAATGATCTGCAAGTGCTAATGCGACTGCTGAGAGGATACTGCCATAAATCAAGAGGGGGATTAGGGTACTTGGCTAAGTATGACCTGAGCTTGGAAAGCAGCTGTCCTCTCTCTACGCAGTCCACGCTGACCTGCCGAATCAGCTCATGGAAAACTATGTTGTAAATGTTCTGCTCTGCCTTCATCAGCTCCAGCACATTGTGCAGCTGGCAAAACAAGTGAGAAAAGTCACAGCCTTGCAGAGCCTGGCAAGCTTACTCCTTTAACAACCGACACTACCAAAGACTTCTCTTACTTCTGAAACAGGTTTCTCTTTGAGGACAAAACATTACTAGACAGAAAGGGGAAGGGGGAAAAGCCATCCTACATGCATTTACTGGTTCATTTTTAAAAGCGCTATGCAYTAACTACTCTCCTGTCAGAGTCTACAGAAGCTTTTCCGCTAATTCCAGCTGGAGTTCCTACTGAGGCAAGGCTCAGCTTTTTTCAAAAAACCCACCCCATCTATTTAAGTCTTCCTCCTTACTGTGCAAGAACAGCAGCAAACAAGCCCCATTTGCTGGCATCTGCTTTTAGGCCTCTGCAGGGCTCTAAAAAAGCCCAGCCCATAACATGGCAGCCTGTCTTGCAACGAGGAGATACAGCAGCCGCTACCTTCACTCCTTCGCAGCAATGCTGCACACATCCCTTCCTGGAGTTTGTGCCAGGAAAGCAACCCCTGCACCAGCAAGCTAAATGTTTGTCATGGTCAGACCAAGGTGAAACAGCAGCTCAGGAGTGGAACCCCACAGTTAGGACAGGGCCTCCAGGCAGCTGGCTTGGGTAGAAACTAACTGCTGGGAGACACTTTAAACACAGCAGGAATGAACACTGGGGAAAATGAGATTTCATTTTTCTGGGTACTAGGGAGTTATCCACCTGCGAAGGTCCTGTTATTCCAATTAGCTTGTTGTCTACTCCAGCTTTTTCCAGCATGCTGTCCATGGCCTCCATCAGCTGGACAACCTCTAACCTCCCCGAAGGCTTCCTGAGAGACCCAGATGACAGAGATGCATCATTATTCTCTATAAAACGTTGTGATATTTTACCAGGAAATTAAATTAACACAGTTTTTTTCTGATAGCAGCTTCACACAAGGGTGGCACTTACATGGATGGGAATAGTCGTAGTTTCTTTTCACTGTCTTCAAGCAGAGTGGTATATTTACTGAAACAAAGACAAGTGTTAAAACTTGATTACAATGCAACCCCTCCAGTGCTAGTTGAGAGAGCCTGCTCTCTGCTGTGATCTCTGTCCTGCATATGCACAAGGCTAAGCGGGGTGGGAGAGGCAGAGAAGGGCCAACAGGGCGGATCTTCAGAGGGAATCTTGTAGAAACATCCTCCCCTTAAGACCTCTCCCTTCTCTGTCATACTTGGCTAAAACTGACCATTGGGTTTAGAAGTTATTGGTGGCACCAACATCCACATCATACCCACCAAGACACTGATGACAAGAGTCACATTTCATAGAAAACCATCATCATAATAAGATAGTGTTCTGCTACATCATGTTACCAAGCCAATTCTGAGGATTTTGCTCATATTCTTAATATTTCACTTTTCAAGGATTGAAAAAGAATCTTCAAACTTAGTGAATTGTCCAGAGACATCATAGGAAGTGCTCTGTAAGCTTTTTTGGGCAAGGCCTGGTAAATGCAATTCAAAATTCAGGGCCTGAAAAACTAAAAAACAAAAAACAAAAACTAAAAAAATCCCAGAGTGGTTAGATTCAAGACATTAGTGGGTATGTACAAGCTCCAATAAGAATAGAAATGTTGAGCATTGGCCCAGCTTTACTGCAGAAAACAATTATAAAAGGGAGGTAGAAATATAGAGAGACCAGCCAAAATCATAAAAAACAAACCCCCCCCCCCCCGCAACGCGCAACAATGGCAACTTCCAAAAATTGCCTTAAGGGATCAAACCAAATTCCAGCTTCTGCATTCAGGTCCAACCACAGAAAAACCCTTCAGAAATAGTAGGAGCATACAGGGAGTTGTGATCTCTTTTCACCACCCCGAAGCAGTCAAGGCAAGGAAAAGGAGGTTCACATTGCTCTGCACAGCTGACTTTAGCCTGGTCACCAGTGTTGGATTTGCACAACCACCCTTTTTATAACCTTGTCTCCACTCCTGCAAGAAGTGTTTCTGGCTGCTGTTCTCGGCCTCTCATCATTTTATCCCCCTGCTCCAAGCTGCTGTGGAGGCCGTACAGCTCAAGGACAAATCCTTGTAAATCAGAAAACACTCACTCATCAAAATATTTCAAGGGTAAAACTCCCCTGTTCTTCACAATGTGAAACTCCTCTGGCACCAGACTCTCTGCTAGGCTTGCTGGCTAGGGATAGAAAAGAGAGAGCAGAGCATGAAACACATTGGTATAAGTGATGTGCACAAACTCCYAGCTCCTCCCAAAGAGGATGTTGTTTTGGCAACCCAGAAAGCAGAAGTCATGCAGCAGCTTTTCATGCCGCTTTTGTATTTCTTACTCTGTTCATTGAGAACCTACCAGAAATAACCTAAATCTGAAAACAGGTTGAAATAGCTAACGATGAACTGTGCTAAGGGGCTGTGAGCTTCAAGAAGAACCAATGAGTCTTACCCTAAAAGCTGTTGGATTAGCAGCCAAATGTGGCTGCAATCCAGGGCATCATCAGGAGAGGGCTACGAAGACTTCCCATCTCCCTATACACAGAAAAATATCAGAACAACAGCACTCACAGCAAGTCCTGAGGTGGCACCACCGCTCCGTCTTTGCTCCTGACCACTCTTGGAAAAAGAGCTCCTGGAAGTCCCTGGTTTTGTATCTTCTGGGCCAGCCACAATGTCACACAGGTAAGACACATCCCTGAAACAGAGGGAAGAGCTTGTTGGCTGAGCCAGCCCGCGGGCAGCCCCCTGCTCGCTCACTGCCCGCCAAAACCATGTGCAAGATGGCTCTGCCCAGTCCAAGGCCGGGCTCACAGCCAGAACGCCCTCGTCAGGGCCAAAAAAGACTGGCGAGGTCATGTTTTTAGGCAGATTAGTCCCACATTGTCTATCCCTGGCCAAAGATTATTTTTCATGTCCATTGCCAGCATCCTATCAGATACATATCTAATATCTGTTAAAGACAGTATAACATCAAAACATTTTTGCTTCCTAATGTTGTTAAGCAACGCTTATTTACAAAGGACTGTAAAGCTATTCCCTATTCTGTTAAAGACAGAAGACCTTCTTCTCTTAATCCTGGATCACGCAGGATATCACTGCAAGTCCTGGCTCTTATGGAAGCATGGTGCCACAACAAGTGCAGTTAGCAAGACTTTTTATTTACTATTCCTGAAAGAAACATCTTCCCCTCCAGCCTCTCCAGCCCAAACTCTGCTGGGGCAGCGGTTCTGTTTGTCCATCTGCATTAGGCAGCACAGTCATCTGATGTGAAAAAAGAGCAATAGAGCGGTACCTCCACATTCCCAGCTCTGTCTTTCCATTGCCCTCATCCCTTGACCCCTTCCTCGCTCACCTTCCAGCTCCTGTCAGGCTGACGGGGTGGTCCGTAAGGTGCCTGAACTTGTTGCGGCGATTCGGGTAATGCCAGAGCCCATCAGGGGTTTGCAGGCAGCCCTGCGGACAAAGCACATGGGGCCATCACTTCCCAGCGAGACACATGCCGAGCAAGGGGAGAGGTCAGAGTGGCTTATCTAAATGCAACGGCTCCCATCTCAGCACTAAAGATACTAATACAGACAGAACGGGCTCTCTAAAGAGTTTGCATCAACACAAGCGTGCCAGCGCATTTCCCTTTTTGCAGTCRTTAGAAAACAGCACTTAGGATCTGCAGCAAACGGTACGATGAGAAAAGCGATGTGACAAGATAAGTTTATCCTGCCGAGTTGGCAAACTTTCATTTTGCCCACAGAGACTATGCTCCCCTAACAAGGAGGGATTTCTGGGCAGAAAAAGGCAGTAACAGACTCACCTTGAAGCCCACTGCATTTCTGGTTGTTTGCAGGGATCGCAGGTGCTCTGGGCTAGAGAGAGAACCGGCAGCAGAGGTCAGGCTTCGGAAAATCTCTTCTGGGACAAAACTATACTCCAGGGAGGAGACAGGCCTGATATGGTCGAGCATCCTTGACGTACCCCTTAGCTCAGGGAACGCTAGAAAACAGCATATTAAAGCCTATTTGGTAGATGCACACTTACTCAGCTGGAGAAAGAGAAAACACAAACAATCATAAAATACAGGGCTGGGAAGAGCCCTGAGAGGACACCTACTCCATTCGCACCCAAAGCGGGAGCAACTCTATCCAAAACAAGCAGCTAATCCCATTTTTAGCTGTCGTTATACCTTCAGTAAAGCCTAGAACAAGAGTTGTATTCAAACCACGGGAGATGAGAAGCACAGATCGCGCAACTTTGCCAAGTTATTGGATACACAAATACTAAGTGGTGCTGTAAAACAACAGGATCCCCCAATAAGCCAGACATCCAGCCCCACCAGCCCTCAAAGCAAGCCCTACCTGAGTGGTCCTTGCTGCCAGACACTGCACATAAGGCACCTCTCATTTTCCTTCCATCCGCTTTTGATCCAGGAACTGACGCTCCAATGATAGACATGGCAAAAGGTTATTATTATCTTTTAAACACTTAAAGAAGGAAATTTTCAGTAATGAATGATCTGAAAATAGAATTAAGCTTGCGTTTGTACATTGTAAGTTTACCTGCTTTTTGTTATTATTTATTGGGGGGGGGAAAAAAAACCAACCCACAAACAACTCTGTGCCTCATGTTAGATGCATGAAACTGGCAGAGAGCAGCTGATGTTTTGGTTCCTGGGAGGCAATTAAATGTCTCTACCAAGGGAGACACCGAGAATGTGCCTCACCCTTCATCTAATTGGACTCATGAAAACTTGTTTCATAACCAAAATTAATAAAGCAAACAACTGTTAAACAGTCATTGACTGCTTCATAAATGCCTGTGATTATACTGCATTAAAGTCAAATACCACTTCTGCAATTTATTAATTTTTATCATCGCAAAATGAGTTCACTGTACAAGCACTTAGGCAGCCAGAAGAGCTCTGCTCTACATGCTTCATCCACCACAGGGATGCTTGTTTTTCCATTAACAAGCTGCATTAAGAATTGAAGTTAATGGCTGTTTCTTTTACACGTCTAACAACTGTGCTAGAGGCTTAATTGTATTTGAATTCCACCAGTTACTACTCTTACCCCTTTAATTCTTATTAATGCCTTGCTAAAGAAGAAAAATCATATTTCCATTAGCTTCAAAATCCCCAGGAATTCTCATCTGAAAAGCCCTTTTCCCCCCCACTAACCTGCCACTATATGTTGTTCATTACAAGTGCTCTTGGTATGAAACTTCCTTTGACCTGCTCATCAGCTGCATCCCAGCGTACTATGGTTTCYTATTAGATTAACTATACTTTGCCTTCATATACAGGTTTGTATGCGTATAGTTATAACCATGGCGTAACCTTGCCAGGTAAATGGCTTCTTGGAAAGAAAATACAAAAATTTGCTAAGAGACCTTCTGTCAGGAGAAAGCATTTTGTTTTTCCTCCTCTATTTGGCAGTACACTCTATTCCCCCCAGAAAGAATGAGAAGATTAATGGGGCTGTTCTGTAGCTGCCGCAGCTTAAGGACACAGGCAAGAACTGACTTTAGAGCATCTGCTACACAGCTGGAAAATACCAGATAAAGTTCTTGGCACACAAACCCCTTTTCAGGCCCAAAATAAAGGCAGAAATCATCAACCCTAAGTACATTTGGCAACCGCTCCACTTTAATATGCATTCAATGGTGGAAAGGTTAGCACAGCTTTTGGAGCAGACTGGGACCTAACTCCTCTCCCGCAGTGCCCCAGCACACTTCCAGGTCCCCAGGACCCCTCTCCTCCGTTGGGGCAGCACGGCCAACCTGGAGCTCACCACCAACCCTTCTCTGCTGGTGTTTTGCTTTGAAAGCCCCATGCAGCATGGCCTCTCCCCGCTCCGTGCTGCCTGGAATGGGAAGCGGGCAGCTCGCAGCCTTGGCCAGGACGGCAAAGAGCACAGGCAGCGTCGGGCTGCCCCGTAGCCCCTTGGTTTGCAGCCCTCAGCCCCAAAAGCAGGCCAGACCCTTCCTCCCGCAGAGGGGCCCCCCCGGACCTGCCACCCCTACCGGCCCGCAGCTCTTCCATGTCGCTATGGGAACACAACGGCCCCCCCCCCCCAGGCTGGCACCCACATTCCCTGACAGCCTCCCACCCAGGAGGGCGCCCCGGGCTCAGGAGCCCCCGAGAGGCAAATAAGAGGCCACAGCAGCTTTTCTCTCCTAATAGCAAAATATATTTCAACTGCTGTATTACAGTAGATTATATAAACAGCTCTTCCGCAGGACAGAACATGGTACAGGTTGCATACATCGATGCGCCGGCAGCTGCCCAAGGCCCAGCCGCTGGGTCCCGCGCAGCCCGTCCTCGGCCCTGGAAGCGGGGAGCCGGGCTGGGCGCAAACGCGGGGAGCGGAGGCGAGGCCGAAGCCGGCTGGCTCAGAGGCACGGCGCAGAGCGGGCTCCTAACCTGGACACCGCGAGAGCGTGTGGGCTCGCTCCCAGGGCACGTTCACGCTGGTCCAGCCACCCTGCCGGCCCTGCTACGTTCAGGARCCCGAACAATTCAGTTTTCCATTAAACAGGTGGACTGCCTCATGTCAACCACACCGTTTCAGATTAAAAAAATACATCCGGATTCCCCCCTTCCCACCGCAGCCTTATCTGGGTGGCTCTTACAGGACAGCACAGCTAACAGCTCGGATGCAGGACTGTTTCCATTCTGGAGACTGGAAGCCAAATATTCCAACAGAAAAGACATACTAGGCATGAAGATCCTGCACAGATTCAGTCTTCCTGAGAAGAAAGCGTTATCTGCATGAAAACTGGAACATGTTTCACCAGACTAATACTGTTTTTGGATGTTATTGAGCAAAGAGCTGCAGCTGTCTTGGCTGCCATTCCAGAGCTGGAAGCTTCTCCCCCTTCCAAACAGGCTGAGTTACTACGGAAGCAAGCTTCAGTTCTTACACCGGGAAGAACCACAGGAAACTATATATAATATTATTATTATTAAGAATTTGAAAAGGACAGGTTGCGAGCCTCGGCATCCAAGTTACTGGCCAGAACACCATACTGCTGGCTCTGGCACCCACAGCCTAAGAAAACTCTTCTCAGACAAACATAGTATAATTGACTCTCATTAAACAAGCAATGTGCAAAAGACTTTGTATTTTCCCTCCAGTACTATTAGAAAAATGAAGACAAGCCCACATTGAAGAGCAATTAAAAAAACCCAAGAACTTGAAAGTAATCCCAATTGTTAATGCCTTAACAGCACAGCTGCCAGATGCTTTGATCTACAAGGCTAAAAACCTCCCCCCCCGTCAAAAACTAAGACTAGCTCCAACAGCTGGGCATCCCCTTCTGGTTGGGTTTTGCTTGCCACACGCTCAAGCCCTTCGGCTCCACACACGGAGGATGCTGACACACTAAAAGCTGAGATTCTTCATTCGGGATATGGCACAGTGCCAGCTGTGAGGGAAACACCACTACTTGGCATAAAGTGCCGTGATTTTATCTCCTTTTGAGAACACTGAGATAGTAGCAAGACCTGACACAGGCATCAAGAAAAATCAAGTACCCAATCCATCACACCCTATTTGAGTGCAATTACATCTGTACATAATTGTTTTGAGCACCATGACTCAAGAGTACTGGACTTGCATTCACCCTATATTAAGCAGGTGACAAAGCTGTTTGGCCACAAAAGGTTTGGGGGTTGGTTATATACATATATTTATAAAGGAAGCTTGGGTTAAGATTGACTCCTTAACTGGTCTAGATGTCCCCGTCCCCCCCCCAAAGGTAACCTGAAAAAATGTAGGATTATTCAAACTGAACAAGGAGAAAGCAAACCATCTCATTCTCAGGATTTTATATACTAATACTGCCAAGTTTGAGTATATTCCTAAACTCCCTCCAAAATTAACAGAACAGTTTCAGCAAACAAGTTCCAGAAGGAGTTTTTTTGTTTTGTTTTTTTGAGAGCCACATATGCAAAGCCTGGATTTGGCAAATTTAATCCGACACAACGAATGTCCTTTCTGAAGAGCAGGATTTTTCACAGAAAACTGAAAACCAAAAGAGCTGAAGTATCACCTAGCTTTTGTGAAATTATTTTTGACTCAGGTTAATAAGAATAGTAACCCAAAAGACAGTCTTAAGTGGATTGAGAGACAAGTTCATCAAGAGTCCCAATGACACTGGTATCCAATATCTAGGCTGAAGGTCAGTAAGGAAAAGCCATTACTGAAAAGTGCCAATAAAGAACATTTGAGTAATTAAGAAATTCCTCTGACCAAAGTCAAGGTACCTCTAATCACGTTACCCTCCCCCTCCAGTAATAATGCCTGTGACTGCAGTAAAACTGGAGATACACATACCTGAATAGTATTTACGATCTGGTCTGTCAAAAGCCCTAAGCACAGAAAAGAAAACTGGAAGGACTCTGCCTGACAGATCAGATAACTGCTGTTGCAAAACAGATATTGACACAAATTCAGATATAATTCTCCCCAAACCAGTATGTACGGGAGTGTGTCCTTCCTCTTTGGAAGGGGAGGGCAATGCCTAGGAAACTGAGCTCCACCCRAAATCTTCCCTGATGCAAGAGCAGAGAAAGACAGATGAAAGGAAAAGCAGCTCTGACTCCAGCCACTGGGTCTACCCTTGTTCCCCATTGACGGGGTGTTAGAAGCTGGTACAACGCATGTTGGCAAGAGGCACCGAGACCTGCTGGCACTGGATTTGATGTAGCCATTTCAAATGAGAATGCACTAAGTACCTGTAAAGTCAATTGCCCTTTTTTTTTTTTTGTCTTTTTTTTTTTTTTTTTTAAACAGTTGGGTCATAGTATTTCAGAGCTTTCTCACTAAAGAAAGCCTAACAACTTTTATACCTCAAAGCACCTGCCTAATTAAAGCAAAAGCTCTTTAACTTGTAAAAAAAAAAAAAAGTATTAAGAGAACCGATCATCTTGGAGCAACAATAAGAGCTACGAAAAAAACAACAAAAACACACCACTACTCCTCAAGTTACAGGGCCTTCAGAGCACAAAGATGCTACGGATTTAAGTCAGTTGGAAACTTAAATACAGAGATTGAGCTTATCTAAGAAAACCAAGACTTTCAGTATATAAAAAAAAAAGTACTTAAAAACTGCAGACACCATGCCCTGCTTCTGAACATAGCAAATCTTTGTAAAGCCAGAAAGAACYGATTCTCCAATGCAACCAAGAGTAAGCTGATAATCCCCTCTTCCTCTACCCATTTCAAATTTCTGGGCAGCTGACACAAGTAGAATGTAGTTCAAAACCATCCAGGAATACTTTGGCTACTTTCACAGCAAGGATGCAAATAATCTGTYGCTCTGCCACTTGTGTCAGTGTCATAGCAACAAACAGGGTCACAAAGACGACAAGTTCTGCAGACGCATCCCATTACCAAAAGGGAAAAATTGTAAAGGGATGGCTAAGGAAGATGGGCGGAGGCCAACAGTGAGCTACCAGCAAATCTGACCAGAGTATCTATTGTCCAGAAGAGCAGCAACTTGGGGGACCCCTGGATGAGTAAGATTCCAGTAGATTCCACCTTCAGCTCAATGTTTTACTGGCATGGAAATGGCTCAAATTGGGACAGTGTGCACCAGATGCTGCCTGTGAAGCCTGCTGCAATCCAGTTCAACTGGGTTGCCTCAGTAAAGTTACAAAAAATATTACAGTTTCTCCCCAGTAATCAGGAGGCACAACTTCCTTTATAAAAAGTCGGTAGTGAGTTAGGTCAGTGGTCCAAACACTCGAAGGACGACTCTGATCTTCTGTGGTGATGACGCAGCCAGAGTATACCACTTTTACATCTGCATATGACATGACCATGAGCGTGGTTTTAAGTAGTCCAGGAATGTGGGCTGGAAAATATGGACAGGCAGTGTGTTAGTCACAGGCAAATAGCACCAGCCATGGTGCTGTCTGCTGAAGAAAGTCTGTTTGGTCCCCTAGCAGGGGAGATCAAACAACATTTTCACACCCTGCAGCCCTGTTCCAACCCTACTAAACAGAGCCATGAAAGTAGCTACAGCCATAACAAGCTGTTCCCCTGTCATCCCCCCTCACCCCCAGTTCTGACACACCAGCTGAATGGTTTATCCGGTAGTGTTGCATCAGGGAGACAGTCACATTTACAACTGCAAACTCAAACTGCAAACTGCAAACTCAAAGCGAGGTGAACTCAAACCAAAGTTTGGTTCTCCTGGGAACACCTTTGGGCAAGACTGAAGTCAACTAGTACAGCAGGAATTTTTTTTAAAAAATGGAGAACAGAACTGGATATCAAGATAGTGAGCTATAAATTGTCCATTTGATTTTAGAGTTGTATCCTTATTTCTTCTGCTTTATAAGCAACCAGCTCTCACTGCCACCCACGCTAGCCTTGGAACAGACAATAGGCTCAGTTTTTGTGGGCACCTTAGAAAAGTTTCTCCCAACCTTGTTGGCCAAGTGCTGCTGTTCCATTCATGCAGCCTGAATGGCCTAACATACTCTCAAGTAGTGGCTTATGTCCTCTCAGAGATGTGGGAAAAAAGGTAGTGGCATACCATAGGCATAGCAAGAGCGCTAGTGAAAGCGATTCTGTTAGACAAAGCTTTCCTAGAGTTTCTACAGTTTCTAGACTAAATACATCTTAATGAACTGGTACAGTATATTGTCAGAAAGGCTCATACCATTTAATTCCTGCCCTGTCCCCATGGCAAGAAAGGACAAGCTACTTGCATGGTCAGTTATCCCATAGGAAAGGTCAGTCACTCACATTTTCCAGAGGGCAGTACTGGCGGGCATACCACTCCTGGCTATAGAGGCAAATGATGACACCCTGGCCCAGGAAAAGCGACGTCCACATGATCACATTCCAGATGGGCCCTTTCCGACGGTCATTAAGGATGAAGTTGAAGACCACTGGAAAGAGGTGAAATGAAAGGCAACATTCAGAAAAAATCCTCAAGATCAAAGAATCAGACCCGCTGATTCTACCGGATCTCCCCTGTTCCCCCCCAACATTACATCTCTGGCTTGAGCAACACAAGGCTATTCCAAAAGGTCAGTACAGCGCACACAAACCCAATCATACCTGGCAATGCAGCAAATCTTAGGAGCTGATCTGATGCTACCCAGAATCAGAATGCCATTGTCTGTCAAAAAGCTGGCACAGTTCTGTCTCTGCTTGGGATCAGTATTGTTTGGGCTAGGCAGAGGACCAGGACATGGTGGCAGAGATGTCCTAGAATTCTAGCCTAATTCATTCTAGCTCAGAACCCAAAATAAAACGCTAAGAGCCCTAACTTGTAAATAAGGGGCTCTTCTCCTTGCTATAATAGTTAAGTAATAATTTGTCTCACACTGGCTTTAAGAAGATTTCCAACCTGCTGACATGTAGCAATTCAACTACAGCTTAGAAAAGAGGAAGTAGTGCTATTAAAGTATGTACATCATCACATGAACAGCAGTGTATCATATATAGCTTTCTCCTCTTCCCCATCCATGCCTTGTCTCCCTAATTCCCAAGCTTGCAAACCCAGTCTGTATATACTGAGTTACTTAGCTGCATTCAGAAGATTTGGGCCTGCATTTGCAAACTCCTGGACAAGAAACAGCCCTGTGAGTCAAGAGCAGGTAACCTAATGGGACCAGTTGTCTTTTACATGCTATCAGAAGAGCAAAATGTATTTGAGAACCACACTCATCACCCAGCCCCCAAAATCTACACCACACTCACATACTCTCTCTCAGGAACTTACTTCCAAAGCACATGAAGAGGCAAAAGAGAACTGGATAGAAGAAGCCAAAGCAGATACTCAGGACATATTCGTGCACAGCAGCTGAGACACTGAAGACAGACAGCATAGCTGCTGCTTTGAACTTCTTACCAAAAAACTGGAAGAGAGAAGACAACAACCAAGGATAAGCTACTTTGCTGTGTTTTTAGTTTGCTCATTTCAACAAAGTCATTTACCTGAGCTAAGAAAGGCCTGCTCCAACCAAGATATAAGAAACACTATGTGCTTTCAGCACACCTTAGATTTTAAGCATTATCTTCAGATGTCTTTCTGTTTTGCTGCATGAGTACTCACCTCGAGTCCACTCATGAAATATCTATCATAGTTCATCAAAACAGAGGAACAGGAGTTGAGACTGTTGAGTCAACCGTCACACTTCAAATAGAGACTAGGTTTCAGACCTCCATTTTACACACACAGAGGACTTTCACTTCAACAACAGATACTCTAAGAGAGCTACCCACATCAGCATAGCTGAATCAGCTATGGACTTAGACAGCGATGCTGCTTTTTGACAAGTGTACTGTCTTGCCCAATAGTTAAGTGTTTAAATAACCTTTACTTAACCTTGAACAACATCTGGTGGTAGCCTACATCTTTAGATCACTGTAAGGCAAGGCTTATAGGATATTACCATTGTAGTAGCTGGAGAACAGACAAGATTTCAGACATACAAGCCCTTCTTCACTTCCACAAGACCTACAAACTTTGCCATGTTCATGCTTGTATAGCCTTCCCCTGCCAAAACCATCTTTGAGATGCCTCACTCCAAACCTATCCAGTCAGCGAAGYTGGCTGGCAAAGCTTAAGAGATAAGAAATTGCAAGTTTTTAAACACCACTAAAGGAACTGCTTTTCCTTACTTCTGAAAAAACAATGGTTTGGATACTCCTTAGTACCAAAAGGGGTTTCTAGAAGCAATCCCACTCTGACAGCAGCACCAGAGAGACAAAAGGCAGTAGCTTAGATCTACTTTGTTAGGTGTAAATCACTGCAGAATGCCATCAGCTTGCAGCCATCCCAAGACACTGAGGACAACGGCTACAAATTTCTTACTCATTTTGTTAACTCTCTGCTTACAAATCCCACCCCCCCCCTCAAATCCAGACAAGCTGGGGTTGGGGGAAGGAAAAAATGCCTTTTTGTTTGGGGGGGGGGGGGGCGGGGAAGGAATAGATTTGCTTGTTACTCACCCAAAGGAAGTCTCTGTAGGCATAGTAATAAAGCCAGTCATGTACTACCACGTTCCAGGTTCGGTAGTAGTTTGCATAGGAAGTGGAGTTCCACCAGTCCTGAAAGCAGTGAATGAAGAATAAATCCAAACAAGCATAACACATTCTACAGGTCCTTTCGGGCCTACCAAGATGTTGATCAGAGTAACACCAAACCAATATAACAAGTTGCGCCATGAAATAGTGTGTTCCATTGCATTTCCAACATTTTACTTTGTACTAAGTATAGTTTTATCTCAAACCGCAGTGGCTGATAAGACAAGAAGAGTCCTAACGGAGCTATTAAACAGGTCTGGTGGCTGGTTCTGTTCATGTACAGGCCACATTACCTTAGAAAAATTCAGACCGCTAAATAGGTCAGTTCTCTTCTACAGAGGAGCAACAAATTTAAACCCTAACAATGTAAAACAAGCAAAACACTGTGGATGCTCCATTTGGTAAAGCTATCTGCAGTTTCCTTCTCTTTCCACTTCATTAGAGAAAGGAATTCTAGAAGCTTTATAAAGCTTCTCTTAACCTTTCCATTTGAGTTAAGAGAAGGAAAAGCTGACACTGTGGATGGAAGGCTAGTAACAATCTATAGCTTGTGCGTCTTACCTTGTAGAACATCCTATCTGCAAAGCGCAGCATCTCAGCAAATGCATTAAGCCAACAGTGAAGGAATGCAAAGAAAACCAGGAAGAGAATCAGTACACCTGGAAACATGGAAGAGTCAGAATGATTTTGTAGTGTTTTTGCTCAGGTATAACCAGGAACATGTAACACAGTTAAGACTGTTCTTAAACATACTGAAGCAGATGAGCTTTATGCTATCTATACAAAAAAGTAAACGTATTTCAATTTCTCACCACACAGGGTCACCCTTGCACCAGAGGGCAATAGCAAGGCTGCCCCAGAGTCTAGAACTTAGCAATGAAAAGGGTTAAATTCAAAGCCAGCCTTTCATTTTGTGCTGCTCATTCTGAAGTTTAGTGCCACAACACCAAAGCCTCCCCACAAAACCTCCTTTGCTGAGCTTTGCCTGCTGCTTCCCTCACGAAGGATTCCTCTTCTACTTCTGAAGGGACAAAAAGTGCTCTTGACATTAATGTGTCTTATATCAAGCACTTCCTCTCCCTTTCACCTCCTCCACAGTTGCAGTGTGGCAATCCAGGTCTTACCTGGAAGAATGGAGTTAAAGATGCAGAGGACCAGCCCTCGAAGATTAAACGTTTCTTGACTACTGTTGCGAAACTGAGGAATGCAGAGTCTCACAAAGATGTAGTAGGCATAAAAAAGTGAACCAAGCACCTGGAACAAGAGAGCTTGTCTCCATAAGAGAAATGCACAACACCACACTACAGCTCCAGGAGCAGAGGAACAGCAGCTGCCAGCACAAGTCAAAGTATTGTATTTTACATTGCTACTAATAAGCTTCCATAAGGGTCCAGGCAGAAAGTAAACTGCAACCACCTCTACAGCATGTTGACAAGCAAAAAGCAAAGTCAACTACAGCAGTTTTAAGTTCCTCTTGGTCCTATTCACTTTTAAGTTAGGATGCAAAAGACTTATGCCAGTGCCAAGGTAAGTGTGGAAGGTACCTTGTGATTTAGGTCTGAGACAAGAACAGAAGCAATTGAAAGTTTACTGTAGTTCAATTTAATATTAAAGCTTACCTTTGTTTTATCCCAGAAGAGATTTTAACAGGCCAAACCACCTCAGAGCTTATTTGGCTCATGCACTGATCCTCCAGAAGTAGAGGTCAAAATGCAAGCCACTGCTTTAAGTGATCCGATTGCTTGCAAGCCACCTGTGCGCTCTGTCTCCCCCTTTTGCCAAAGGGGGAGTAGCCAAAGGCCTTTTCATGCTTTAGGGTGTTTTGTTTTGTTTTTTAAACAGGTAAGTATCATGTGAAAGCAAAGGCTTTCATCACCCCCTCAAAACTCAAACAGTGTCATTATTTGAAAACACATCTGCAAGAAGCTATTGAAGCTCATATCCAGACAGGTTCTCTTTTGACCCTGAAGTAAAGATCAGGTCAGACTTAAGCTCAAATAAGTACCAAAGACCTGATTTCATGATTTCAAAATTGGTCTGAACATCTGCAGACAGTTGTGCCAATGCAGTACAACAGTGTAAAGATGGTCAGAGCATGGACACTGCTTCCCCCTCTCCTTCCCCAAAAATGCAGTTTTTGTTTGTATGGAATGGAGTCTGCTTAAGAAAGGTATGGTAAAGGCTCAGTTAAGCACAGGGGGGTTTTTTTTGGACACACCCATTAATGTGGCAAGATGACCGTCTATTTTTTAATCACTGAAAGGTATTCTTTTCTAGTAAGCCCACACCAAGTAAAAAGCAATTTAGTGCCAAAGGCATAATTGTTTAGCAACACAGTTTGGATGATTTCTGAAAATGCATTAGTCATACAATTGCATTACTCACCTGTGCAAACTTGGTAGCTACATACCCCCATCTTATCGTGGGATTCCTAGGAAAAGGATGCACAATGTCACATCTAACTATAATCTCAGAACAGCAAAACCTCCCTTCAGTTACTGGTTTTACTGTCCTATACCCTAAAGAGCCTGTTTTAAGAATTCAGAGGTTCTTAATCTGACATCTTACAAGACATCTGCCCAAATTGCTCGTTCCTCACTTCGACTACAGCAAGACAACTACGACAATTCCATAAACGGGAAAGTATTTTGAGAGCAGCATTATGCAATTACATAGGAGATGGTGATCCGCCCAGCAGTGACATAAAGGATTGCTGACTTGACACTGCCAAAGTGCAACACAACTGTTCAGGAGCACCTGGTTTTAAATGAGTCAACCTACCTCCTCAAACTCTAGAGATGGGGCTGCTTTCTAGTACCCCACGAAACTCAGCATGTAACACTTCTGCAAGACCTCTGTATCACTCCAGCTATTCAGTAGCTAGTTCTTCATTTGTTTCACTTCAGGTGCGCTTCCCAAAGATATAAAACCAGAACTGTAGTCAGAGTACTGTTAGTGGCAGAGTGAGTTTGCATGACTAAGTTCTGCGAAGAGACTTGTCTTGCCCTTGCCAAGTTACCAACTTAACCCTAACTATCTGAAAGCTCCAACTCATCAACCAAATAGATCACATCCAGGGATGCTCAATGCTGGCTTCAGTTTTTAGACTACTTTAACATTCTATGATGTTGTTCACATTACCTGGGATAGTTGTCTCTATAGATGAGGGTGGGAGCAAAGAGGAAGTACAGGTATTGAGTAATTCGGGGAACAGGTACAGGGCCTGGAAGAAGGGGGGAAAAAAAAAAAAGAAAACTCTGCAATACTGAATCTGTGCACTGAAGGTCCAGTCTCCCCAGTACCCTTCCACAACCTACTACCCATCTCACTTCAGAAAGATCAGTCTGGAATGAGAAGTGTGGGATAGCTAGAGAAAAAGCAAGCTAGACTTATCAGATGGAATTACTCTTGTGAAACATAGTTTAAAAGTCAGGGTTACTGACAGGCAGTGCTGTGCTAACACCCTGATATCACCTTTTCTCCCCACCCAGGCAAGATTAAGCTCTAAAGCCCATATTAACATGTGGGTTCATGTTCAGCTCTGACATGCCTTGCTGAAAGAGTTTCCGTGCTTCTGTTGTCATTTCAACTAGGGCACTGAAGTGGGTGGTGGGAAGGCAGCCTCTACACTTTCTGCTGACAAGGGCAGGGAAAGGGGAGTCCTGTTGAAGCAAGACTTAAAACTGACAGCTTAGACCTGAACAGAATCTGTCTCATTGCCTAATACCAAGTCCAAAGATTCAGGCTGAATTCATGATGCAGAATGCCAGCCTAGAGGCTCTTCAGCTCCCCACCCACAAAGTCACCTACTCAGACGTTACTTTTCTCCTATTCATGTGGCCAGCCCAAGGCAGTGGAGGGAATGCAAGAGCTGTTTGCATCCAGCTGTCAGAAAAAGCTTAGCAAGTTACTCACTGGATTTCTCCTTCACAGAGGACAGGACCCGGGGAACATTCTCTCGGACAAATGAATGAGCCTTCATAACAAGACGAACCTGTAAGATTGAGAGATTGAGACGGAATTTACGGTAACCCCTTCAACATCCTGGTATCTTGCCAATTTACCCTTTTTAAAAGGAAAGGGCTGATTCCTCTGCCCACAAGCCTGTTTAGTTGACATGTATTAAAACAGYGCAAGGAGAAAAGTGCAGTAATAGTCATGACTCAGGAAAGCCAGATATTTCATTTACACTCATAGAACTGCAGCCAATGCAAGGAAACCAAATCAGGCCAAGAAATCATTAACAAATTAACCTAAAAATCAAAACAAACAAAAAAATCTACCCATTTCAATAACCCAGTACAGTTTGAAGCTCTGAAACCGAGTCCTTGAGGTTAGATGTATTCCAGTTACCACTAGGTTGGAATAAAGTGGTGCCACATATAAAGTCTGTAGCATCTATGCAAGGGTTTTGTTTTAAAACTGAAGAACCAAAAGAAAAGAGTGCAGGCTTGAGGACAGTCCATCTCTGGCCATCTTTATCTTACCCTGATGGTCTGACAGGTCTTCCACATGAACACTCTCCCACCCTCCAAAAAAGAGGAAACTCCATCCTCAGTAAAGTTCTGTCTTATAGACAGACTGCTGCTTCTTGGGAAGAGGAGAGAAAACAGGAACCACTTGCTGACTACATGTTTTTGTTTTTTTGTTTTAGAGGAATGTTACAGCTTCCTTTAAACTATGGCACAAGCAGTTCTTAAGCTTGTTTTTAAGCGTTTAGCATCCACAAGACAGCTAGAAATAAATACAACTTCAGCCTTGAAGTATGTTCCGAAAACAATAAAGTCCTTCAACATAGGGTAAAAACAAAAGTGGTTTCCAGGCCAAAACAAAGTCTACTATTTACTCTTTCTCATTAGACCTGCCTCACAGAAGTCTGTCTTTACCTCAAAGCTTAACTCCATCAGAGCCCTGGCTTAATTTAATGAATATGAAAAAACCCACCCACATATCTGACCCTTTAGGAAAAGGGACCCTTTCTATTTGAAAGCAAACTTCAGTGTATCCAAAGATATCAGGTGGAGCCCTACCTGTTCCAGTATTACAATAAACCGGGAAGCTGGAGGCAGAGCATATGATACAGCAACATAGGTCGGTCCAAGCCCAAGCCCAACTGTCTGGAAGAGCGTGAACAGCATCCCGTAGAAGAGAGAGTGGATTACACGATGGGAGGAACTGCAGTAGCCCTGAGCCCATTGGAAGAAGAGGCCGTACGGAACGATGACTGTGGCAGAGAACATGCACAGCCAAGTACAGAAAACAACAGGAAACTTTCCAAAAACAAAGACCAAGAGATCAAATCCCAGGACCAGCCTAGAAGGCACACAGAAAAAGACAATATTCAGTGTCCATTGTTTCATTAAGACACGCTTCTACTCAACTTAATGGCTACAGAAGGCCACGTTCCCAGATCATAGTTGTTTGATGGTTCAGTGAGAAGCCACTGTGGCAGTTTTAGCTCAGAAGCAGAGGGCTGTCTGTTGCAGATTTAAGTGACCACTGAGAAGTACATCAGAAGATGAAGGACTCAGGTCATCAGTGCTGTCAAGCACAGCTTACCTTCAAATCCCACAGGGCTTAAGCACATTAAAACCAACATGTGCTTTAAGAGTGTGCTCAAACTCATCTATGCTAAGCAGCAGCATGCGACTAAACAATCCACTGCTGAATCAGAGTCCAAAAAAAACTTCTGGGGAACACTTGTAGGACATCCTCAACTGGTTCAAAGATTCAGTTTTTCCCAGGAGTTTGAACACCTAAAGAGGCCTCCCCCAACCCCTTAGGCACAGGGCATTAAATCACCTTGCACTCAAACCTAATGTAATCCTGTGTTGTGAAAACTGCAGGCATTCCACATGGATTCAGTTTAGAAGTCACCCAAAAGGCTTAGGGTCATTAGATGGTCAGTCCAAATATGTCCAAGTGGTGTGCACCAGATACTTTATTTCATTAACCAAAATTTAGAAAGGACTAGATATTTAATTCTTTTTAGGGCTACCAAAGTCAGAGCTTACTCTTATATATAAGCAGCTCTTCTCACCCAAGCTTGGGGGAACAGGTAGAACCAAGTACAGCAACACAATTTATTTGTTCCCATGTAGAGGCTCAATTACAAACTGGATCCAAATTTTCAGATCTAGCTGAGAACACAGCAGCTATTTTTTTTCCCCTCTTCAGTAATTGCAAAGAACCCATCCCTATTAGTTGATTTTATAGAGGTAAATGCCTATTTTCCCCCAAAGCCCATACTACTATTAAGTTACAATCAGTTAAGCAATATTCAATACTGCATGAGCCAATTTTAATACCTAGACAAAAGGGACGATTATAATCAAGACAACTATAGCTTCATATGCTGAAGATAAGATAATCAGCAAGATAAACATGCAATCTAACTTGTGTACTGCAGATACAGCTTGCCAGAAAGATACTATTTAAAGTAACAAGCAAGTGTGAGGAAAGCAGTCTTTCACAACATTGTTCAGAACTGGCTACCTGCAGAGTACAATATCCTTGAGGTTTTCCCCAGAAAAAACAGGGCTCTTTATTTAAGCACAAGCACAGTTCTCCAGAACTGTTACTTCTAAACAGAGAAAGGACTGCTGAAGTATTTAAATGTTTTTCTAAACGTAGTCCTCCTTCAACCAAAACAGGCAGTTGAAAGCTGCTGTTTCCCTAGTGCCACTAGTTGAACTAAAGCAGTTCATGTTCAGTGAAGATCCCTCCCTTATGTCAGTCTTGTGATGAACTAAGCATGTGACCCAACTGCACTGGCCACGGCACTCAGGGAATACACATATCTGCAGGATTTTGCAAATGCTTAGCTATCCAATTTGAAATTACCACTTTGCCTCAGAAAGCATTTCAGCATGTGTTTTAAGCATGTCAGTTCACCCCCTCCCCGCTGCAATAGCATCCCAGGAAAGCATTTCCCCCTTCTTCCTTCACCATTCTGCAGTTTCATGTACCTCTGCCTCTTTGGAAGCACAAACTTACCAGTCCCGTCCCTTGCTTTTCCAAAAGCACTCTTACCTTCCTTCATCAATGAAGTCTACTAAAAGTGTGCTGAGGATGAAGACAATGAGAAGAGCGATGAACATGTGGTAGATTGTCCTGATGTGACTCACTTCAAACAGTTCACTAAGGGAGAGATTCAAATGTTATCAGGCCACTGACATAGTACATCACACCTCCAGTACGTTAGCTTTCCAAGCATTTCACAGTAAGGTAAGGTATCACTGCCATCCCAATTCAAGAGACCAAAAGTTAATGCACAATTTGGAAGTCAGTCTCCATGCCTGCCACCTCCTCAGTTTATCCACAGATAAAGGATAATTAGCCATTATCTCAGTGGTACTGAGAGGACTGTAATTAAGGTTTTCATTAGGAAAACCCTGCAAGTTGTAGTAGAAGTGTGCTAGAAAGAAACAAAGATTAAACAGAAATTAGTCCACCGGGGTTTGAACATGAGAGGGAAAAAGAAAAAAGGCTACTTTGCTAGCAAGGGTATTTTTTGTTAGTTTTTCCTACAGAAAGAAAATGAAGTTAAGCTACTTACTCCAAGAGGGATCTCCTGGCAGTAAAGATCTTGCCATGTTCTGGAGGGGCTCTCAAAATCCTGCAAACAGGAAAGGCAAACATTCAGGACAAAAAAGGAAATAAAGCTCCAGGAACGTGTAACCTTGTTATAGGATGAACCTAAAACTGACTTACTTGGCTTTGTGTAGGTCCTTCTCTGAGCAAGGAGCTGGAAAGAGGGAAGATGAAGAATCCAGGAGCGCTGATTTTGCCACCAAACTGTTCACAAACTCTGTGAAATGACTGTCCACCTCCTTCATGAAAGCAGGCTTCAGTTGCTGATAGAGTGGAAATAGAACAACAAGTTGTTTAAACCTCCAGTACCTTTCCAGAATGGATTTATGCCAGAGGAGGACAGAGCAAGGCATCATCAGAATGCTCCCATTCAACCTGCCAACAGTTAGAGCCAACTTGGATAAGATCAGGGGCTTATCCTGGCCTGTTCACGCACCTCAGGCCAGAGGACTTTGAATAATGTTTATCTTCTCTATCAGATGCAACACAGAGGAGGAAAGTAAACATTCGGGCCATCACAAACATCTGGAGTGGCAGGTATTTCATGTATTTTATGGTGCCAAAAAGAAGTTTAGCTCAGCTTAATAAGTGAGCCCCAGAAAACACTTCCCACTCTTAACCAGTCATACCATTAGCATAAAACCCAGCACAAACAAGATTTACACAGAGGCCAATTTAGTGTTACTGGGGAAAAATGGTAGGATCTACTATTTAGCCTCAGAGCATGAAGGCTTGGAGAACTTCTCCCACACACCAGGTAGAGTTTTTAAACAAGATGCATTTTGAACATTTTACCACTCTAAGTTAGTTGTTTCTGTAGGTAGTGCTACATTGAGCTCTAAATAGCTATATGCTCTTTGCTGCAGTACAAGTTCTCTTACTCTTTATAAGAAAACAGATGCCCGTGTGCAAATCTCAAAGTATTACCCTTCTGACTAGAAAAGCAGGTAACATGAATTCCCTCAAGAAAAAAAGCAACATGCATTCACTTTGCGTCTTTAAGAACTTAGGGAACCTAAAGATCCCAAGATTTGTGTCACTTCAGAAGATATACAGTGATTTAATAGGACTTTTGAGCATCCAGTTCCTCAAAGTCAAACCCTCAGACACAGATTTATTTTTCCAGTACTCGAGCAAACCCTTGAGTTCCTGAACCATAAGCCTTTCCAGAATGCTCTGCTAGACAGTCATCTTCAGCACAGGAGATAGTTAAGTTTCAAGATATGACTACAAACCCAGTGGCATGCTATGTTTTGTTTTCAAGCAAGTGTCTATTGGTGACATTTGTCTGGCCATCCTTTGGCCTGGGATTTTCCCAGTTCCTGTCCAGATTCAGGGACCAGATCTTTTCTTATGATAACTATATATTATTTGATCTATTCTGCCTACTGATCAGCTGCTCAAAACATGTATTGTGTCCCTGATCACCTTTAAAATTTTTTACTGCTACCATTTTCTAGTCTTTAAGGCTGATAAGGAACAAAAGCGAGTAACCCATTTTCAAGGAGGGAAAGAAAGAGGTTGGAAGTTGTGTGTAGAAATGATGCATCCTGGAAGGGTCACTTGTGACACGTGGCTCTTGTCAATAGGTGTTTAGAGTTCACTGCCCAACTATTGTGCTAGAGAAAGCCGGAGCAGCACTTTTTTTTGCTAAGGAGGAACAGGAACGAAGCCTAACAAAACAAGGAAGTCAGACAACTGAAAACAGGAGCTTTTAGCTCTAAGCTGCAGCACTGATCTGGCTCTCAGAGATTGTTCCACAACTGCGTTTTTTAAAGAGTCCTGTTTCCACTGACTGACGCTGGTCATCAGTGATATAGCCCTCATTTTCCAGACATGCTTGGACTAGTTTTTAAATGGTAGATTTGAAAGACTACACTAAGACCACCTCTTTTGACACAAGAGCTTTTAAACTAAAAACAGTAGCACTTTGTAAGAATGCATCATATGTGACAACAGCCAACTGTGCAACAAGTTTAACTCTACAGCAACATATATAACAATCTGAAATGAGGCTACATAAAACCAGAAGACCTTGAAGTCAATATGTATCAGAACTCTGCTTCTGTTCCACAGCAGTCAGATCCAGAGACATCTTTTAAAACAGAAGCTGCAGTAGGAGAAGGAACAGATTAATATTTAACTTAAAAACATTTTTCCCCTATTTGGCAGCTGCCAATGTAGAACAAACAAGCTTCACAAGCACTTAATGACACAGCAGCTCTTAGTAGCTGGTTATTCTCAAAAATTGCTTTCCAAGGGGTAGAGAAGAGGATTTTTTTTTCCTCCTGCAGAGATGATGTGGCTTTGTTYCTTTATAAACAGGAGAAAGGAGTTAGAGTACTTTAGAACTACAGCTTGTAACAAAACACACCAGTGCTCTCTGGCACAATCTGAATTTACAGCATGTGCACAAACGCATATCCCTACCAAAAAAAAAAGCCATGTTGAGGCTGGAAGCCCTGTTTTCAGCCAAATGAACTGTCAGTTAGAGTTTAACAGACAAACTGTTTCCTTAAACCAGTTCTTGTCTCTTCAGTAAACACTTTCTTCTTCTTAGCACAACCCTCCAGGCCTGACACCTACTTATTTGTGTGTTTGGATGGGAGGCAAGGGGGGAGGAGCAGGGCTTAAGCTGTCATTAGATTAAGTTTGATAAAACCAGAGCACCAACCCTACTCTAACTGTAATACTGTACAACATATACCAGTATCTACCACTATTGCTTATCAAAAGGCTGTCATTTGAGCAATTGCCAGTGTAACTGCTAGTGCTCAGTAAGTCAAGAGCATTTCGCTCAGAAGTGTAAGAGATATAACGCACCTCCCACCAGCCTTCAGAATAGCAGCCTTGTTGTACCCTTCTCCAGTTCGGAGCACTTAACCAAGAGCTTCCTGAAGTATGCTTAAAGTCTTACAGACAAGGAATTGGGCAAATCCACTCAGCTGTCACAATTTAATTTTAAAGATAAACTGGCCATTACAAAAACAGAAAGAGAGGCAAGTATGAAAAGAATGCTACACCATAAAAAGCAGAAGCTGGCTATAATCTGATCAGAAGTCGGAGGAAGTTGAGCCAAATATCCCTGCATTTTACTGCTAAAGAAAAGTTGCAAGAGTTCTCCAGTATTTTATTCACTCTTTAGCTATACTTTCCTATATTTTAATTATAGTTATAGTTCATTAATTCTTTAGTTATATCTGTTGTAAATTACACACCCACTACCTGTGAAGAGGTGAGAAAAAAAGATTAATACAGGAAAATATCTCAAAGGTACAGGACATTTTCCTTCTGCCTTATAAGCATTCATTCCCTAACTTGCTTACAAGACCGGGACAATTAGATGACTTCATCTTTACCATTGAAATCTCTGCAGTAGAGTGAAGCAACAGCRCAGGACGACTTGCCCCGAAGAACGTGGGCACTAAGAAACAATGATAGTAGCATGGAGGGTGCGGTTCACTGTTAGCTAACTTCATGTAACTTGGGCATAAGCCATCTTTCCCAGAACAGTTTGAGAAGGCGCACAAAACGCCTCTCATCTCAGCTAAGACAACGGCAGCTCACAGACTCAAAATATATTAGAAATACCCAGTGTTATTTTTCTTGAGGAAGGAAAACGCGGGTGTTGCTCAGTGACAAAAAGAGTGGGACCAAAGCTCAGGAAGGTCTTCTCAATAGCTAGGGGAAGAGCAGCTGTGGGATACCGGCTGCAAGCTGCCTTTTATTCAGTGGATGGCAGGACACAGAGCACTTTAAACATTAAATATGCAAGCTGTCAAAGGGAGCACAGCATGCTCAGCTGACAATCACATTGCCAGAAGTTAGTAGTGAGGGAAGTTCAATTTTATTACAGGCCTCAAAGTTCATTCTTATCTTTGGAGTTTAACCTTTTGGGGTCAAGACAGAACTGCATGTTGATAATACTACCTCTTTTGTGCAAAGTGAGAAAAGGTAAGATGGAGGGGATAAAGAACAGGCAGTATAAAAAAAAAATCACTGCACTCAAGCTGTCCCTGAAAAGAAGAGCTTGTGTTCCAGAACTAGTGACTCTGAGACATCCATGGCCAATTATCCCCCTTTTCTCCACCAACATCCATTAGAGTATATTTACCTCAGCTTCTGCTATTAGCTGCATTTTCCTTGTTATCACATGGTCGACATCAACCCGGCCTAAGGAAGGAAAGCAAATATTTAACAGTTGCATTTTCAGTGATATGACCTGCATGACTGAAAACACAAGCAGCAGCATGTGGTAGCTCAGCCACCATTATTTTTTCATAAATGCTTTTTACTTCTAATAAGGTTCCAACAAGCTCACAACTAAGCTGCAGGAAGTTCATAAACTATAAGCAAACATTTTAGACAACCATTTAGGATCACAGCACTGTAAGGCAGGGAACAGCTGATAACATGTTGGACTTTTAAAACTATTTTCTATCAGCAACTCTGCAAGTCTTCAAGGCCTCTAAACATGTTCAGCCTTGAAACAGCAACTAGAACAACCCCCAGAAGGTCATATGCAAGTGTGCTGATCTTTTATCAGGGCTTTATCTTATGCACAGAGAACTAGACATAAGATTAGGTTGTCTGGAGGTCTCCGCGTTGCCAACAGACAAGGTGGTCAAGTCATGACTATCTGTACAAATAGAATAAGTTATCAGCTCTGAAAACAAGCAGAACAGCTAGCTGGAATATTAGCCCATACTGAAAGCTGACTACTCCCACCCCTTTCTTCCACCAGAACTACTAGACTTTGGTCTGACTATTCCTCAATATGCTTTATCACTTAAGCACACAGAATCAGGTCTAATTATGTCATGAACATCATCTGACTTCTGTCATTACCAATATCTTTGACTGATATTTAGAACCTCTAAACCCACCTGTCTTTTGCATAAATAACTATACACATCTGACATACCTGTATTATATCAGGAGGAACAACATACACAAATCAAATTGCCATTTCAGACAAGTGGTGTTTTAAGACCAGGTTTGTCTGCAGTGGTTACACACTGTTGGTAAACCACCTGGTGTTTTACTTCACCAATAACAAGAACCAAAACACAGAAAAAATTACTTAAAACAGGTTCTGGCATATGAAGGAAAAACAAGACTAACAGCAATACCTACCACCTAAAATACTGGTTAGTGTGAAGAGATACAAAAGTCAAGGTTTGCTGGCAGAGGTAGCGTCCTTTGGCAATTATAGCCACCACAGTACCTTATATAGTAACTCAGTTAGTATTGCAACTTCTATATTCAGCTTCTCAGATAACATTGCCATGTTTAGAAGAGAGGCCACAAACTGAATTTCTTTAATAATATTTCAGTAAAGCCCAAATTACCAGATCTGCAGTTTAGGTAGAGGTGCCACTGTTGTGCTGCTGTGTGACCAGAAAACAAAGATATCTAACAATCTGACAGCTCATCATGCAGCCTCATCATCCCCGCCCTGCTTGTGCGCGCCCAGGCTACGCAAACAGACCGCACAGGGCTATTCCAAATAGAAGCAAGTGCTTCTGTGATGCACACTAGTCTGCAGGCGCTCGTATGAGCTGCCAGTTACAAAAGGTATAGACAGACCTGCTGCAGCAATGGCTCCAGCTCCAATACTGTAAGAGTTAAGCGAAACAGGAGACACTGATCAAGCTATGCTCAGTTATCACAAAACCCAGGACTCTGACAGCATTAGTCTGACCTCCTCCCACTCCACATCAAGTGGTAACATCAGTTTTTGTCTATAAAAACTGCTGCTCAAGCTACAGACTGAAGAATGGACTAGTGGCAACCACCCATTACTTAACAACCTTGTAATGCAGCAATAAACACAAGAATTACCAACACCACAAATTTTTTGGCTGCGTGCAAAGATCAATTTCCACACAAAAAAGAATTCCTGGTTGCTAAGCATCTCTCACCTCCACAACAAAAAGTTACCTCAGCATTGTCACATTGTTATACTTGCTGAATGAAAGCAGTTTGTGGAAAATGATTCAAAAGTGTAAGAGGCTGTTAGAGTCCTTTCTCCCACTCAGCTTGTGCGCTTTGCTGGAATCAAATGACAATCCCTCCTCCCCTCACCAAAACCAAGCTTTTTCATGAGCAGAACTGTCCTGTACGCATCAACATCTCTACTCCCCCACTTCAGCATCATGTTAATCCCCCCTCATTCTTACTGAAGCAAGAACCACCATGTACTTATCTGCTAACCAGCAACAGACAGAGCTGTTGAATTCGGAGCACACCTAACCTTTCCTGCAAAAAGGCAGGAACCTGCATCTTTCTCTTCTACCCAGCTGCCAATCTTCAAGACCCTATCAAGTTTGCTTGAAGCTGTTCAATAGTGCCACAGAGGACAGGACACATGAGACTTTGGGGATTATGCTACTTCCTTCATAAGCCAAGCTACAAATAGCTATAGCTTTGACCATGTATTTCCTGGCACAATTTGCATTTGAAGCCTTAGTTATTACTACAGCTACCCAGGAGCTGTTTCCAGTTTGGAAATAAAACATTCTTTTTGACTTACAAAGTCTTAAAAGATGGACCTAGTTTTACAGATACCCAAGTATACCTTTAATGATTGCGCAGGAAAGGAGGTCTGACATGCTCGTGTTGTAACCGCTAAACCACGCACAGCGTTCCTTCTGTCACTCCACCCACCCACTAATGTGTGCGCACAGACTACACAGACTAGAAACATACCAAGGTTTAAAAAGGTTTTAAATCAAAATCTGAACATCTTTAGTAGACTCACGCAACAAGCCAAGTAAAACAACTTGTAAGCTCAGTTGCCTCTTATCCAGGATTAAAAAAAAGTCTCCTGAAAAGGAGGAAAACCACCCTGAACAAGTCATTCTGCTGCCTAGCACTGCCCAATAAACTCACACCAAGTCACCAGACAGGAAACAGAGAAGCTGTAATTCATCCTCTTTCCGAGTCATTCATCTTCTATTGTGCAAGCTGCCACTTACAACCTCAAAGAACATTAGAGAAGGGAATCACCACATGGTTTTGAGTCCTAAAGGAAATGTGCACTAATAGAAATCTGAATCTTTGTTTTCCCTTGACAATGAGAATGAAAACTGGCTCCCTCTGTGTCACTTAGAGATTGCAGCATCATTACCAAAATTGGACTCCAGGTTGCACGGGACAAGCAAGCACATCTTAGCATTTAAAGCAATGTGGGATATGTCTTAAGAGAACAGGAAATAATTTAAAACTCATAAGAAAGTCTCCTTTGAATATTATTATGAAATAGTAGCAAATTCCACAGGAGACTGAAGCAGGATTTGCTTTGAAAGAGCTCTGCTGCACAGAGAAAAGTTTCACTTTAAAGGGAATTGTGCTCCCTTCCCACCAGAAGGGGCACTGATAAGAACTTTATCTAGCTGACCACTTATCTTAGACTTTAAGAACTGATTCTTGCAAGATCTTTGACACCTCTGCACCCACCCAAATTCGAAGCAGGCTCAAAAGTCAGAAGAGCAAATGAGCAATTTTTAAGTAAGCTTTGTTGCCCTAGGAAACCAGGCTAAGAAAAGGATCACCTGAAAACTGAGCAAGGTCCTTATTGTTAAAAAAATTAAAAAATGTAGTTTCACAAAAGACTTTACACACAATCTTTTCCAAAGTCTCACTTCCCCTTTTTCAACCTACTCTTGTACATGCTATGGGCAAGTGACATTGGGATGACTACAAAACCACCCCATTCATATGATTAGTGCTGCAGCTTGGGATCCAGCAAAAAGTTTCCAGGAGACTCTTTCCAGCACTCTACCGAACAAGCTCACAAGATGAACTGTGTTAGAAAGCAGCCAAAAATTTTGCTTAACCACTAAGTCTGAAACTACAGCCAAGGGCACAAATGACAATAAGTCATTTGAATAAAGCCAGGGCTTTTATGCAGTATCATGGTTTCAGCTTGTAATGACTTCAGCAGCCACAGGAGCCGCCTGCAGTTCAGCACTCTGAGTCATTCCCAGCCCAACTGTTACAGCACTGTGGCAGCACATTTGTTATCAAGCAGTTAGAAGAATCCAGGGACACTGCTGCTGTCTAAATCACTGCAGAGCATTCGTGACAAAAATGTCTCCCTGCAGAAAACACTAAGAAAGGCACATGAAGAACAAACTACAGTTTATTGCCACATGTACTTCAAGAAAGTTATTTCCCAGGTGGATTGGGCAACCAACCACACCAGACAAGAATGCCTGACAATCACTCACAGTTCAGAAGGATTTTCCCCTAATGTTATCAAAATTTTAGTTTCAGGATCTCATTGTAAAGTCCCAGCTACAAACTGATACTTTTGCACCTGGTACTGCCCTGCCCTAGAAGGGTTTAAAAATATTATCCTTAATCTTTCTTGATTGGGCAACTTATCACTAAAGAGGTTAAAGCAAAACAGGCAGAAGGACTTCCCGTTACTGATACCTGGATTCCAAGGCTCCTCCAACCACTGGGGATGTTATCTGAAGGACAGCTACGTTAAAGCCACCACAGTGCAAGTCTACTGTAAAGAGGGAAGCTTTCCATGTCCACTGCAATACAGTGCATGTTAATAGTTTGATGCTAGCAAGCCTTATTCTGAATTATGCTAATTTATTTGGCCACTCAGCAGATAGAGGCAAGTTATGACTGGATTGACTCCATAGCTCAGCTGATCTGCTTAAAGAACACAAAGGCCACACGATCTATGTCACTGCGTTGCAGTCTGGCAAGGAATTCAGTTCAGGAGTCAAGCCTGCAGGAACACAGGACCCAAACAGACTCTTTGCTAGCAGAGGGAAACACCAGCATTCTCCAATTTGTAAAGAGCCAGCATGTCCCCAGATTTTTTTTTTTTTTTTTTTTTTTAAAAAACATGGAACTTCTCAGCCTTTACCAAACCAGGGGTGCAAACCAGGAAAGTGTCTAGAATTACCAGAATCCACTTAATCTTAGAAGTGACAACTTTATGTTTTATCCATCTCCCTGAAATACATCCAAGAAACTCAATTCCAACAGCTTAACCCCAAATTTATTAATCCATAAGCAGCGGCCTTTACAACCCACTTGTTCCTGCAAGTCAGACAGCAAACATTAAAGAAGCTTTCTGAATTGATCCCTGCTTTGGAGCTCCTTCCTCCTACACCCATCAGTAGGCACACACCATTCATGCAGCTTCATGAACGTTCCTACCAAGAATGGTCAATAGCAACCTCTTCCTTAGAGGATAAGAACTCCTTTTCAAGGCCAGCTTTACTGAACAGGCTTACTTCAGCAAACAAAGCTTGCTTGCAGACCAGTCACCAGACTTGCAATCCTTTTCGATTTCTAGGGAAGTAAGGACAGACTCTACAGCCATCAGTTTGCCATTTTGAGTGGTCTAATCTCAGCATTCTGGAGGCTCTCAGATGCATGTGGAAGAGCTATGTCTTCTCTAACCTTTTATGATCTTTCCAGCTAGTTTCTACTGCAACCATTCCAGGTAAGACTTTTTTCCTACCAGTAATGCATTATCATCAATATCTCATTAAGCAAAACAGTTTTAGATTCATTTACATATTTTCAACTGAAAACAGAGGACTACTCTTATTAAGGACACCTGGCTCTCAACAGGGGATCAGTGCTGCCTAGATCACTTGTTGACTCTATGCCAGTACCAAATTAGTTTTTAAATATGACATTAGAGCCAATTCAGCAAGAAAAAAGGAGGTAATGAGACTAAAGTTCAGCTACTCTGTGGAAGTAAAATTACAGGCTGAATCACTACAAGACACAAACACAAAGACAGCAGAATCCTTCCTGCAATCTCAAAGCTATGAGCATTTCCACCTTACTATAAATGTGGAAGGACCTGAATACAAACTGTTCAGGCGTAGAACCTGGCAAGCAATGAGACCATTTCCAGCAACACTGATGGAGCAAGAGGAAAAAAACATGCTATATAATTGGAAGAACCAGGAACTTTTAATCTAAAGCCAATGCATTTCAGTTTTAACAGAAATGGGATAATTGGCCTAGAGGTCTCTAAGAAATTCACACACTTCTGGAAACAAATCACTTGGCCCCCGACAAACACTCAAGTTTAAAAGCAGATTCTGTGCATTAATCAGGGAAGATTCAAGGGTGGGAAATCACATTAGTGGGTTTAGCTTTTGTGCAGGAAGAATTGCCACAAAGATGCTTCTTGCATACAAGTTATAGTCATCATGGTCTCTAACCTGGCTGGAATCCCTTGACTGCAATAAACATGCATCTTGTTTAAAATTCTGCACAGCATCCAGTATTAAGATGCTACAGCATAAATAGGATGTTGCCAGACATAAAACCATTAGCCTCAGGCTGCCTTTGTATCAAGACTAAGGCCTGAGGAAAGGCTATTCACAAGTGAATGGCTAGCACAAAAGAAGCCATTCTCCTGAGAAATTCTTCCACCTGAGCTGTTCTTTCACAGAAAGCCCTGCCTATTAATGGTGTAAACTCTGTAAACATGCTGTACAACAGCAAGTGGCCACATATTCAGGACACGTGAACACTTTCCTCAACTTTCGAAACCTTAACAATGTGTGTCAGAGCTGCTGACCTAACCCCATCATACAGAGGAATTTCTGGCCGAAGGGATGCATCTTCCTCATGTTCTATGATGTGGTCAGGCATCGGAGACCAACTGCTACCTCCTACCTGCTGTGGCACTCATATTGCTCCTATCACTGTGCTGAGTGAAGCATCTGCAGAAACCAGTAACGCTACTGAGTCTTTGTGACACTTCTGCTGAGTTGGCAGCCACCCTGAGAGGCAGAGACTCCAAGTCTCAACTAAACGGGATTCCTCTCAGCTTTCCTCACTGTCCTTTACTGCAGTTTGGACTATCAAAATGTACAGCTTTGCACTTAGCCCCAGACAAGCTCAGATGTAGTGTCAGTGAAAAATKATATTCAAAAATTAGTATTTAGACAGATGTTTTAGCTCCAACCCCAGGGCCAGCCTGCTCACAATGCTGCAAATCTTTTTGCCAACTTAAGCCTCAGAAAGTGGGAATCAAGAAAAGGGACATGGTAACTTGCTAGCATTTCACAAAAATGCAGGGGTCTGCCTAAACAGATCTAACTGCAGGATTATGGCTCTAACATACCTGCGCAACTTAGCTAAGTAAAATAAGCATCAAGAGCCCTAATATTACAGCAAAACCCACCAGGCATATGTCTATGGATGAAAGCTCAGAGCACGTTCAAGAGATCTGACCCAGAACACTTACTTGCTCTGAACCCACACTATCTTACCTGAAGTGACATTGTCACATTTCAGAGGAATTAAAAATGAAAAGGCTTATAAAAACAGGCACGCTCCCCTGTCAAGTGGTAATTATCACAGCTGTATTTATTCTTCATCCACAAGCCAGCAAGAACTCAAATCTATGTTTAAGTTAAGGTGTTTCCATAGATAATCAGATTAGAAGCAGGCTTCTACTTCATGATAATTCCTTTTCCAATAGCCACTAACTTTCTGTAAGTCTCTAAAAATAGCATTATTGGAACAGTCACATATGACTGGCATAAAACACTGGCATCACCAAAACCTTAAAATCTCATTCTACAAATGGTTTGTGCAGTAGTTTTCCCTCCAACATATTTTTTTGTAATAAGAAATATCACTCCTCCTAAAGGGTACAGCATAACTCAAGTCTGAGACTATCAGTGTCCATGGAGTCCACAGGCAAAGTCCAAACTCCCATACAATTTCCCTACAAATCAAGGGACAGAAGACACATGGCAGCAGCCATCCCACAAAACCAGCTAAAGCCATATTACCTCTGATGTGGCCATATTAGATTAATACAAATTCAACTGTTTGTTGCTGTATTACACCTTGTCTGGCAGCCAAGGTTGAGACCAGGTAGGAGTTATTAGGACTACTCTTCGTGGCAGCCTACCTCCATCAGTCTGTCATCATGCACACACCAGCTTGGTCTGATATGTTAAAGACCGTTTTGTTGAAAGCCTTCAGGAAGGCACATACATAAAGCCCGTGTGGAAATAAGTAGTGCCCAGAAGAAGCATTTAAATACACCAGGATTCCAAAAAAATGTTGTCAAGATGCATTTACACTATTTATAGCATTAAAGCCTTTCTTCCTCATCACACACATTTCTGCTGTGATAATTAACCATTTTACTCCAGATCCCTGCAAACACTGCAGTCCATAGCCTCTGAGGCACAGTTCTGCAGGACAGCACTCTGGTCAACCTGCATCTGCTGAAGAAATGCAGCTGGCACGCAGGGAGCTCCACCTTGGGAGGCAGTCTAAGAGCAGAATAACTGAAATGAAAGAGCGAAGGGGCAAGAGCCATGAGCTGAGAAGGACACCTTAGAGGAGATCAGGTGTCAGACATGAAACTAACCCTGAATGAAAAATATCTCACCATTGCTTGCGTTTTGGAATGACCTCTCGCCCTCAGGTCTCCTCTGCATTTCTTCATTCTCAGAGGTCCTGTAGGTCGTAGTGGAGCCAGACTGACGTTTTCTTACACAGTCTTCACCTGCCATTATTGTCTGAACAGAAAAGGATAGGAAATTATTAATGAAGAAACTCATTTATTCTTTACACTGGTTAAGAATAGATTTACACAGCTTTCTTCATACTAAAGTTAGATTTTCTTCCTTCCATTAAAAATGCAAAGCAAGGGTCGGGGATAATAAACACACACATGCATCAGCCATTTACTGTGGATCACACTTCCTACTTTTTCCCCTACTCCAAGCACTAAAGGAGCAAAGTAACCAAGCAAATTCCCCATCATTACTACAATAACCATTCTTCTCACCCCCCCAAACCTTCTAAATAGGTATTTAAAGCGACTTCTAATTCTTTGTAGAATCCTAAAGGCCAAGAAGCCCTTGCAAATGCTTTCTGATAGTCCATCTGACAGCAAAATTTGTTTTCCAAGAGATCTGGCATGTTTGCTTTGTAAAAATCACCCGCAAGATTTTGTCCAAGTCAAGCATCTTCCTGTCAGGCCTTCAGTTTTACTGAAAAAGCAGCTTCCTCTATAGATCCTTGTACCCTGTTTGGCCAGACAACAGTTGTATTGCAAACCAAGGGAAAAACAGGAAGAGAGAATCAGGTTTGAAGTACACTGGATTCGATGACAAAGGTCACAGCTGAGGACAGAACTGTTAGTAGCGAACACCTGAACTACTAGAGTTAGGCTGAAAACACAGAAAATCCTTGTTTAAGGAAGGGCAGGGGGAAGGGGGCTTTCAGATTCTGATTTAGTCACAAAGTGACATTCCAGTGTACACTCCACTAGAGACAGCTCAAGAGACTCTCAGAGATGTAGCTAGAACCAGGGACAGTTACCAGAACTGGACTTCCAGAACACCTCACCGGCATATATGCAGTTACATTACAAACTAATGCCTCGCCTTTATGATGCATTTTTCACCCTGGTGCAAACTCTTTAACAGACACGTGCTTTGTTGCTAGAGAACTGGACATACACACTAGCACAGATGAGCCGTTAGAGACGGGCAAGGAAAGTTCACACACCTGTAGAAAAACTAGAGTAGGCAGAATATAATTATTTAAAGTCTGGTTTATTCAAACTACTGGGACCAGCACTTCTGCAAAAGGGAAGTGGGACCTGTATGTTCACATGCTGTCACGGCCTCAGCTTCCTGTGTTTGTCCCGCTAGCAGAACAACCTCCCACCCTCCTTTTGAGCACCACAAAATACAGAAAAATTTTGCAATACCAAACAGCAAATCACTAACTCAGTCACCAACATTGTTTCTTGCAGCACACTGTCTATCCTAGCCCTGTCTTACAAAATCACAGCCAGGTCAAGAAGCTATTAAACAGAGACCATAAAAATGACAAACTTCCCAGCTGACTTTGTAAAACACCTGATAGCTTGCACTATCATAATCTTCATAAAGCAGAATGCATTTACTCAAACACTTCAGAACATAAAAAACAGGCAGGAATATGGTAAATCTTCCTACAGTAAATAGGCTCACTAGTGCAGAAAACTAGTTCAGAGGACATAATCTACTTCTACCAGCTCTGTCATTAGCTATTGCTACCACCCTCTTAAATAACCCCCTTAGCTTTAAATGCAACAGTCACTGTCATGAAGACATCGCACTTACCACCCACCTTTCCCACACAGTTCCAAGTACGGACACTACCAGATTATGTCAGAGTGAAGAATCATTTTGCCCACCAGAGGCTTACAACTCTAAGGAGACCCCGGACACGCAGACTTTTCAACCCTTCTGCTCTTACACATGTAAGATGCCCCGAATCCTATCACACAATAAGAATGATCAAATAACAGGGTGCACCTGGGCCACTAGAGAGCCTCTCCAATGCCTCCTGACTGAAGTTAAGTTGCTCTTGGGAGCCACATCCCCTGCATAAAGGGCACCTGTTTCCCAGTTCTAACAGAGGACCAGGACTTTGTTTCTTTTCTCAGAATACTCTCCACCCTCTTCGAGAGGTGATAAAGATATTCCTTCCTCTCCAGTGCAGCTATAGGAGCAGCTGCAGTACCTGACTGAAAGGCTAAGAGAAGGAAATTAAAAGTAAAGAGATCCAGGATGGGAGAAGGAAGAACCACGTGTGGAAAAGAGCAATTAAGTCAAAGAGTTGCAATTATAACTGAACTTTATGTAAAATTGTAACAACTCAGTTCAGATGGCTGACTGATCAGAACAAAGCCTTTTTGGCAAAGAAACAAAAATTGTGTTGGGGGAATCTAGGAAGACACAACCATTTTCCTTGTGCAGTTTCCATATGAAAAGAGATATAACATTGCAATAACTAAGTATCTATCAGCACATCAGTCTTTAAAGGGGACATCAAATCTTCCCTCTAGTCTCTGCTAGAGTCAAGTCAATCACAACAGAGTGCCAGGACAAATCTGAAGCGTTCACCGTCTCCTTCACCAGAGGAAGTCTCTCCCTGCAGCTTGGAAACACTCACTCCTTTCACCCCACTCTGAGCACTTGCTGTATATCTGGAATCACAAACACATCCCATTACCAGGTTTCCCAGGAGAAACTCACCGATTTTATAGCTATTTTGACCGCATTATAGCGCTCGTAAAGAGGTGCCAGTAAACTGAGTTTCCCCTTTTTGCCATTCCAAATACTGCTAATTAGAAGTACGCCTTAGGAGAAGCGCAACACCTTCCAGGAAGTACACCTTTGCATTTCAAAAGGTTTAGCAACACCGCCAGGGCACATCTTCCAGCTCCGGTTAAGTTTATGCTAAACAACCACCCTACGCCAAACACCTTTCAGCATCCCGCGGGTTTTCCTGTCGCCTTCAGACACAGCGCTAGCTAGCAGAGCCGCCGCCGCCGCAGCAGCAGCAGGAGGGCTCCTGCCGCGCCAGACGGGTACCCAAACAAAGTTAAGGTCATTCCACAGCTCGCCGCAACGCGCAGATCGCTCCGCAGGAGAGAAAGCCCGAAAGCGCCGCACAACAGCGCCGCGCTCGCGCTCGCCCCGGCCCGCGGAGCGCTGCCCGCTCGGCCCTGCCCGAGGGCCGCCGCCGCC
>NW_020450927.1:1510806-1525544 GCF_003343035.1 Apteryx rowi | reverse complement strand
AGCGCCTCGTAACGGCCGGTGGCGGCCGGACGGGGCGGCCGGACGCGCGCTCCCGCCGCCGCCCGCCTCGTCCCAGCCCTCTTGAGGCCGAGCTTAGAGAGGCGGGAGAGGCGCACCTAACCCCTAGGGATGGGGGGTGGTCGTGGCCGCCCCACCCCGAGGTCCTGGCCAGCTTCAGGCAGCCACCGCATACCAACTGTAGAACCACAGCAGATGTGTCCCCCCTCGCCCCCCCCCCAAAAAAAAAAAACAACCCATGGCTCATGGAAAGCTTATTTCAAAGACCCGGGAGGACACGCAGTCAAGGCCGGGAGGCCTAGGGGAGCCCGCGTCTCCGTCTGTCCTTGTCCTTCGGGAGGAACACAGCGGTTGCTCCACAAGTACTTTGCCCGGCTTCTGGGGATTTCGTACACACGGGTCCCCTGTCGTGAAACTCGAGCGGCTTTGCAGAGGCAAGGATAAAACTGAGTATAAAACTGAGGATAAATATCTCTACAGGGAAGTAGAATTGGAGCGCCTGCCATTTGAGTAGCACCAACAAATAGTTTTCTGCGCCAAGGGATAAATAATCACAGCCAAAAGTTTCACCCCAGGGACCCTGAGCTCCTCACGGAAATGTTTCATGTGAACGAGCAAAGCTGTCGCTCACCAGTCGGGTGGGAGCCCAGGAAGGGACCTCATGGGAGAGGTCTCATTCCAGACCCAGCCTGTCATCTACAGCATCAAAAACTGGGTGAAAAGCTCAGATTTGCACTCTGGTTTCTGTCGTTTGCTAGGAAGAGGCAGGCACATGACAGACCGTGAGTCACTGGAACGCCTCAACAGCAAACAAACTCTAGTAACCTTTCAGGAACTGCATTTCACAAGTGCAAATGGGAAGGTATTCCCAAAATAGGGAGAACTAAATCACTCGTTTTCTACCAGCAGGCACGTATCCTTCCCTCTGGGCTATGCACACTACTTACTTAGATACACCTTGAAAGGTTGTCCCAAAGCTATGACCAGGTTTTAGAATATTTCACAGTTTCTGTCACACTTCACCTTATCAGTCCTGTTCTCTGCTGGTAAAACAAATTTGTTTCGACCAACACATACCTGAGAAACATCTTTTTAAATGTTTAACTCTGCTGGGGCTATTTGGACTTTTTTTTTAAGTAATCTTTGGGGACTCTGAGCAGAGCCACTGAGTGAAAAATTGAAAGAGATTTGGGTGGCAATAATTGTTTGCAATATCAATCCACCACCTATCTTTCACGCTGCTTAGTAGGAGAACTGTTGTAATCATTAAAAGCCAAATCCTATCATTGCTAACATGCAAAGAGCTGCATGAATGATACCACTGGGAATTTTCACATAACTGAGCCACCGACTGCTGCAAGTCCATTTTAGCACATTTTCTTAGAGTTACCCTAAAGTCAGGCTACACATGATCACTGATGCCCTGATGCTGAAAACGCTGCGCCAGCTATCTACACTGAAATGTCTGGTGGTGCCAACATGAGCTGGGTGAGCAAGGAGAAGAGAAAAAAAAAACTCCAAAAGTTCCTTAAAGATCAGTATGAAACTGTTTCATCAAATTAGTAAAACACTAACTCTGGATGGAGATACCTTTAAGAGAAAGAAAGGCAGACATAACCATCCGAGCTAATGAATTTTTATTATTCTGCCCGTAAAGAGGCAAGAGACAGGTGCCATCCTATTTTATTAGCACCTCTTAAAAAAACCTCCTCCAGTTACATCATTAACGCTGCTTCTCACCAACGTGCTTGTGATCTTGATTTTTCAAGAGGAGTGTTATTTTACATTCACCCTACTAGGCGCGTTGCTCAATGATTGCCTAACCGCCAGTGCTCCCGAGGGCTCCTGGCTGAACCACCGCGGGGTCGTTTCCACGTGTTGACATGGGAAGTGGTGTCCCTGACACTGCAGCCCTTTGCTTATGCTTTGCTTGCTCTCACCTCACCTGGCACTGGGCAGCCACTCCTGCCCCCTCGATTTCTGCAGCTTGTCCCAGTTCTCTTTTCTTTTTCTTTTTCCCCGATTTTGTGTGCAGGTTGTGTATCGGCAGTTAGACTGGGGATGCAGGGGACCCTGGCTGTGTCTGCCTTAAACCTACCAGCTAAGAGGGAGCATAAAGAAAAGCCTTTGTGTTTATTCTTACGTTCTGCCCAGGGTGGATGGATACATCCACATTATGACTGGGGGGGTCCATGCAGCCAAGTGGAGGCAGCGTGCGAGGCAGCAGCAGGGCCTGTACTGGCCAGCATTAGAGAGGTGGGGACCGTAGAGGGGGGAGGCAGAGGGCTGAGGCTTTCACATCCCCGCTGGAAAATCTGTGCCTTGCCCTGTTCCTTTCTGCCGTTCTTGGCACTGGTGCAAAACTGATGTGATTAACACTGCCTATTTTTAATTCTGTGTAACTCAGATTTATTTTCTATTTTAGGATTTTTGGTGTCAGTCGTCTCAGGTACTAAGTAGCTGTGGTGGTTTCTGATGCCTGCATTTATTGCCACTGATTTTAATTAGAATAATTCATTCCTTTAAAGCTTCTGTCTGGCCTTTAGAGTCAGTTATCCAAGAGCTTCAATACTTTCACATATTTTAATATAGCGTAGTATTTCCTACAATATACTGCTTAAAAGTACAGTTTATAATTTCTCCTTAAAGGAAACAAATGCATGCACCATAGCAATGTCCTACTGTATTAATGAAAGAGCTCCCTCAAGTGGTACAAAATATTGTACACGTTCCACCTTTTTTTGAAGTTACATTTTTAACCTTTTAATCTAATACTAATAAAATGCCAGTAAAATTAGATGTATAATGTAAAGTTGGCTATAAGTGTAGCAATTAATGAGCTTCCATCTTTGCATAACCAGAAAAAATGGCACTAAGACTGAGACCAAAACTCAAACAGCCAAGTGCTGCCGTTAAAAATGACATTTAAGAAACTGTAGAGGATTTCAGAATGATCAGTAATGCATGACTGAATTTTGGCAAGAAGACCTAAAACTAGCTCCAGCAGATATCACGTTGTTGAGGATGTCTGATGTGTTTATAAATCTCAGAGATTATTTTTTAAAGCTCGGGTTCAAGTTTTCACAGTTCCTACTATCACCATATCAAGATATTGCGTGTAATTACCCTTGCTCCTCTTTACTTTGTGTGAGGCATACAGTTTTCAAAATATTTGGTGACAGAGATTGAGCTTAGCAGACTTCTGGGATAAGAGAGAAGCAGGAATCAAACTCAGACTTCAGAGAGCAATTCTTTGCACAGTTACGTTCCAAGCAATAAAGTCGCAGGTTTTTTGCTGGCGGATGGAACAGTCAGAAAGAAACAAGCTCATCTCTTTCAGCAGAGGGCAGTGGTATCCTTACTCAAGCATCACACCACTTCTTGCTCCTGGACTGAAATCATCCTTTAAAGGGTGAAGCCCTGCTGCCGCCAGCAGGTTGCTGGCCTCCACTCAGAGCTCAGCAAATCAAGGGTTGAGCTTCTTGACCTGACCAAACAGGAGACACATCAGCCAGCTTCGTTGCTGTGATTCCATTGCTCAAGTATGAAAAGGGGAAACCTGCATTATTTTCTGAGGGGCAAATAATTTTCCTTTTCCCTACCATTTTTGAAGTAATCGGATTAATCCTGTCAACTGGGGTGGTGTAATAGCTTTTTTTTTTTAATGAGGAGGTTATTTCTTCAGTATAGTTAAAAAGGAGATCCTCCTAATCTGCTGAACACCAAATTAGGAAAGATATTGAATCTGTATAGGTATAATTACTGAGTAACCTTGCTAAGCTGAGCTGTGTTTTCTGAAACTGTTCTTTACTTTCCGTAACACAGCCAGCTTTCCCTCTCTCTTAGGCTCAGAAACCATTTCCTCAGGGTCCCAACCACATTATGCCATTATAATCATTCTCCTTGGGGCACCAGGTCAAACCAGCCTCAGATTTATTTTGCAGCATATTCTGCTGCTTAATAAAACTGCATGAAAAAATTGAAACTGCCTCAATGAGAGAGTCTCTGAAGTTGTATCAGCAGGAACGCACTGCATAAAATGTGCAGTCAACCCTGGAAGAGTAACTTCAGAGATTAGTTCCAGAACAAACAGGTCTAGTTAATGGTATTGACTCATCTGCTTTTAAGGGCTTTCTAAATATTTTTTGTGGAAACATAGCACTGAATTTGGCCAGGTTCTCCTTCCCATTCCTACAGTAGCAACTGTACATGTTGCTTGAGACTCTGCAGATTGCCAGCTGTGTTGTAGAGCTGGGACCCTTCCATGTGAAGGTAAAACACAGTAGGTGGAAGACTAGACATTTTACACCTAGTGTAATTCCTGCTTACTACTCCTTAGGTCATTTGCCCCTGATTGTAGCTGTGGTGGCCCTCACAGCATGTTGTGTGGCGCTGGTCTGGATGGAGATGGCTGGGTGCCTTCTCCCCCCAGACAGCTAACATCTTGCTGTGCCTGCCATGGGTCTGAGTTTTGATCCTTTCAGGCATGAGTTCACAAACACTTCAGATGTCCTAAATTTGGTCTTCGGTCCGAACACTAGCTTTAAAAAGGGCAATTTACTGGCATATTACAAATAAGGAGAAAGCAAAAAAGAAAGAGGAATTTAACAACTGCAGAAGTACACAAACAGGTATCAGGAACAAAAAGTGGATATAAATGTCATGTGATACAATTCTGAAAGATGATTCTGGCCTTCCTATATCCTCTTTGTGGTGTTTCTTCTGCAACAAAGGGAACCTAACATTGCATCTCAGAAACAACTGAGGATTTCTCTAATATAGAAAGACCCAGAGCTGAAGAGGAGCTAGCATGGCTTGCCAATAAGATCCATTGGTTAGTTGCTTTGGACCAGAAATCTCTTCCTCTCAATATTTCATGATAATTTACATCTTTTCTCTTTTTCTTAATGTAAATACAAAAAAAAAATTTGCTACAATTCTCCCCACAAGCTGCTAAGATGCTCAGGTAGACAAAACAGTGTAAGCCAGTATTTCCTACCATTTCCTTGTCTCCTATTTGTTTGGTAACAGTATAAATCCAATGACTGCTGATAAACATGGGGGAGAATTAGGGCTTATGTAATGACTGGGCCAGGAAAGACAGTTGTTCAGAGGTAAACATACAGTCCTACCTAGTTCATATTTCACAAAGCACAGGTTATGGGGGCTAATAACTTCCTATGAGCAGTAATGAACATTTTAACTTTTCTAACATGGGAGATTTTCACAGCTTTCTCTGCTTCCCAGTTCTAGAAACAGAAGCACATTCTAGGGGCAGGGGCAGGGCTGTGAGGGCATATTCCAACATGAGTTGGAATATGAGTTTTTTGGTAATCTTTTATACAGTTTTCAGAAATAACATGATAAGGCAATGGGAAAGGTATTATACTTGAAAGGTGTGGGAAAAAAAAACCTTCAGTTGGTATGGTGAGAACAAAGCAGCCAGGTTTTCTCTCTGGGGGAATATGAAATCCTTAGGGTTATCCAGGAGAGAAGTTACAGAGAAACATAGATAGCCAGTGTTTACAAGACATACAGGGAACACCATAGAGAAATCTAGAAGCATCAATATGGCAGCTAGAATCATATGCCAAAAGTCATTGATCTAAAGATAATGAAAGTCCCCAAAAGTAAGAGGATGTGGGGAAAAATAATCCTCTTCAAAAATATAAATATTTCTCAAAGGAGAGCAAGTATGTTCATAAAGCCATGGAAGATTGGCTCTTCATTACAAACTAAGAAAGAGAACATGCTTTCAGCTTTCATTGTCAGCCATTTCTTCTTTTCCACCTTGTTTTAACGTCTGCAAAGATAGATGACATCTACTCAAAGTAGTCCCAAGCAGCAGACATTTCTAAATCTGTCCAACCAGTTCTTTGGCTGTTTCCATGGTAATGACGCAGCAAGGCCTGCTGCTTTCCCTTCTGTGAGAGCCTTCATCAAGCTTGATATGGATTGAAACACCATGCATTTGCAGCTCCCCTGCCAAAAACTTCCCTCTTCTCTGCTCAAGGCCATTTCCATCTGTTCCTTTTTACTTCTCCCTGACTTTGGAAATACCTGGCCAGAGAGGGAATCTACACACGTGTTACCTCCCTGCTCAGTTCTCTGCTGAAACCTGTCTGATACAGGCAAAGGGGGGGACTGCTGCTGGTTATACAAGTTAAGGGACTGGAGAGGGCAGTACTATCACTCCAAGCTGCCTTGGAAAGAAGTTTTGGATGATGGTAAGGTAAGTGAGAAAGCTGTAGGGGCCAAGAGCATAAACAAAACCGAAAAAAAGAAAACCCAAATTTCTATCCAGTCATGTCTAGTCTCCCAAAAGAATCAGACTGAAACTTGGCATCTCAGGCCATAGCAACAAGTAGAGCAGTAAAGAATGTACAGACTTGGTACAATGCAGTGCTTATTGAAGGAGATGACAAGCCTGAAGGAACACTTCCAAAACCCTGAATTCAGATAGATCTATGTCACAGCTGAGTCTCTGGCAGCTCTCAACAGAATTTTGAAAGGGGAAGAACAAAAGGATCAGCGTTACAAAACCATCCTCTGAAAGAGGAGCTTTTGCTATCAGCTGAGGACTAGCAAAGGCTGGAGACTATAATGGAACTACACTGGGAGGTGAAGCAATCTGCAGGGCTTGCTGCAGTTGATCTGCATTGGGCTGAGTTGATGTGGTTACAAAAACATCTTTGTGTTCAGCAATATTCCGTTGTTGGCCTAGTGCCTTGAGGCTTACATGCTTTGGAAATATGGATGAGGAGATGAAAACTTGAGCTTGTTTAAAGGATTTAAATCTGAAGATGGCAGGCCCAGGAGAGGGATTCTGAGTTCAGGCATGTAGGTCATGCAAGAGAAGTCTTGTCTTTGCTAGCAAGTTAATATGAAATATAGTAAAAGTGTTACTGTTAGTTCAACCCTTGCCCACACAAAAAACATTCCCTCATTGCATAAAGTGGCTGGAGAAACATGAACTGACAGACAAATGAGAGTACAGGGTAAACCTTGAGTGAGTTCACTTCATCCTTTACCCACTGCCATTCCTCTGCTGTATGGACCCAAGTCAGCGCCATCAAGACAACCAGCAGTGCCTACTCCCCACAGTTTTTCCACTTTTGCTTTCCTCACTATCTGTCTGCTCCTTGCTTCCTATTCATGAGTGCATTCACCCAGCGGCATAAGGCTTCCAGCACCCACAACAGCAATCACCAGTGCAGAAGCCTTTGTTTTATTATTATGAAAATGTGCCTAACGACCTCATTTCACTGTGCTGCCTGCTGTTCAGGCATCAAGTTATGGGAGAATCACGGGTCTGAGGCTACTGTAGTCCATGATCTTAGGAGCAAGGATCCAAGCTGAAAGCTTTCTGGTGCTATTCCAAATGAGATGTCACGAGAAGAGAATCCAACACACAGGAGCTCTGTGCTGGGGTGAAAACAGGGGGATTCAGGGAAAAGTGTAGAATTGTAAATGCTAATTCAGTAACTCCCCAGGAATGAGCACGTGCCATGCTGAGACTGAATGCATCATTAGCAAATCCCTGAGGCCGGATCTCTATTTCAGACTGCACAGCATAGCAGCTCCAGGGAACATACAAACACAGAGGATGCTGATAATTTCACAGTTTCTGCTTCCCTGTGAGGCAGAAAATAGAAGCGCTCTGAAGCTCTTTCCCAGGAACACAAAAATAGTGTTTCCAGGCCCATGAAAAGCAGATGAAGACAGGTGTGCTCTCTGCAAGCTGGAAGGAAATAGAATAATCTGCTGCCATCAGTTTGAAAGGAGTCATTCAGCTGATCAGACAAGTATGGTGGACTGAAGCTATACAACTAAGCCATTGCAGAAAAGATGTTGGGGAGGGGGTTCAGGTAGACAGAAATCTCAGAATCACATACAATCCACAGTGCATTCGAGTCATAATAACTTTTTTCCCCGCAGCACAAATTTTTAATGCATAGGATGTCTGCCCTTTATCACAAAGACCTATGGGAAAAACTTGAGGACGGATCACTCAAGGCAATTTTGTAGATTGACCAAATCCTAAGAAAGAATAAGACAAAAAGGGAAAGGCAGACAGCCAGGCGGTCTTTAGCATGTTGGGGTCAAATACCCCTTTCTGTCACTCTAGGGTATGAGAAAGTTGAGGAAGACAAGATAGGTAACAGAAATATTGAATCCATGTCTACTGGCAGTGATGAACAAGGCAGCAGGCAGACTTAAACATCTGCTCGTGTGAGCACAGTGATATAATCTCTGACTATCAGAATGGAGATGCCCGTGTTTCACTGTTAAACGTCTCAACTTCTCTGCATAGTTCAGATAGCGCAGTAAGTATCTCAGCCGTAAGAAATATGCTGTTGATTCTAGGGAGGTATTATTTCAGGTTGACTGCATCTAGGAGTACGTAGCATGATTTCAGGCCTCATTAGATGCACATTTGACAAGTTTTCTGCACAAACATAAAGGGAAGAAAGGTTTTCTTAAGGAAACAAGGCTTATACAGTTGCTGTATGTATGTTTGTGGAGAAGGGCATATCTGTCTGTCTGGCCTACCTGCCTTTTCCCTCCAATAACTTTTGAACCTGTTGGCCAATTTTACCCAAATCAGATGAGAGATAGAGGTCTCAGAGATAGTCAGTTCCTGTGAGTTTTGTGAAACAGCCTGGTTAGAGGACAGAGTCTTAATTAGTGAGTGCTCTGAATGGAGAAAACCTGCAGTTGAACTTAGCTTTTATTGGAATTATAGAACAATTTCAGTTGGCAGGGACCACGGGAATTGATGTAGTCCAGTCTCCTGCTCAAAGCAGAGCTAGCTTCAAGGTTAAATCGGGTTGCTCAGAGCCTCATCCAGTAAAGTTTTGAAACTCTCCAAGGTATCAGAGAATCCACTCTGGACCTCAGTTTCACAACACGAATCTAGAGCGTGCAACTCCATAGGCTCTGCTGATCAGGAAACTACATTTCCCTTTTTTAAAAGAAAGCTTAGAAGTGGCGGCCAATGGTAAAGCCTGCAACCAGACGTCCACACGGCTCTGCTTGTGTTAAATGTATTTAACCATCAGCTAGTTGCTTTATATTGGCATTCTGTGTTAGTTAATGATTAAAGTACAAAGGTCAAACTCAGAGACACAAGGCTTTGTGTATCTCATGATTTGATTTACCAGCAGCTCCACGGGAAGGAGCGCTGCTCTGTATGAGCGGGAACTGCAGGCCGCGTATCCAGCCTGGCAAGCCAATGAGAACAAGTCATTCATTAACAGAGGACTTGCTGCTAGGCAAACACACACAGCTGGTATGGGAGAAGAATTTGGATGTGAAATGAGACAGTGTCGTTGTTTTCTGTAAGACATTTCCTACTTCAGCAAGTTTCCAGTCTAAATAAAGACCACACAAAACACATTAAGAGCCTGATTAGAAGATCTGGGTTTATGCATATTCTGAAAGATTTGGTAACGAGCAGAGAGGCAGAATTTGCAAAGAGAATAGAAATATTTAGCAGAAGGAACAAGTTTTAAACTTAACTGAGATTTGATTACAAATGTATGTGCTGATGTCTTGGATACCATTCTATTTTGTGCGTTCACACATACGTATACATTCACACAAACACCCCTAAAAAACCTTGATGCTTTCTCCTACTTCATTTGTACAAGCCCTATTTTCTTTATTTAAAGTAGTTTCACACTACTGAATGTTTTTAAAAGAAATAAATCTGAAAACTGGAAAGCAGGGATATTTAATATTATATTACAATATGAGGCAGGAACAGAATGCCATTTAAAAGACAAAGTAATCACTTACAATGCTTGCATAATTAAATAAAAAAGCCTGCCAAGGAAGAATCTATCAGGTCTTTGTAGAATGAAACAATAGCAATAATTTAGACTAAACTTTGACTTTAAAAAGTGATTTAATTATTTAGGACTATTGTATAGTGCATATAGGCATATGGATATTTACCAAAGCGGTCCAGAGAGGCTGCCACTCTAAATTTATAACAGAGAGCACCAATCCTGCAAAAAGTTGTGCCCTCAGGCTTCCTTACAAGATCAAAGACTAAATTCATAAGTGTGTACAATTCAAAAAATACTAGGAATGCAATCACAGGGAGACTAATTACTGTAATAAGGGCAACATTGGAAGATACAGTTCTCAGTATAATTTAGAAAAGAGAAGTGAGGGTGCTGGGAACTCACTGGTTGGCAAAGAGTTTTGAACATGAGTGACAGCTTGAGGACACTAGAAAGAAGATACGGGTGAAGGAAGCATAAGGGAAAACTTGCATGTAAAGCAAAGAGCAGGGAAAGGAAGTGCTGATAAATCTTAACTTCATCTTACTTTCAGCTGCACATCTTGGAAAAACAATCTCAGGTGAAGAGAAAGGAAAGAACTGAATCCACCATGCTTCCATAAACTCACACATAAGCTGAAATCAGAGGGAAGCATAACAAATTTTCTGAGAGACTCCTCTAAGAATATTTTAGCTCTGACTAATGTAACCTTTATTTTGTTTTGGAATATCATGATCCTTATTCTAATTCAAATACAGTAGAGTAGTCATCAGAGGAAGTGAAGATGGGATGAGTTGTGCCTCAGAGGCACTGATGGAGATACGCACTATAGTACTGTGCTCCAAAGCATTTACTATATCTTACCTAAATGTCGTCTTTTTGGCTACAAACCTTTCAGGAAGATAAAAACAGAAAACACAGGAAGAAAAGCTTCCATCTGCAAACTAGACATCCCTCACTGTTCAATGAGCCAGTAAGATTTCAAATTAGGAACCAAAAAAATTAGGCTGCTAAACAGGAATTAAGGAAACCCTGGAACTCTGTTAGCAAAACACTTCTATTGACTTGCCTGTAGGCAAATGCCTAAAAGCCTGAATCATCGCCAGTGCTGTCGAGGGACCTCATATTACCTCAGCATATGTACTTTATCAGTGATCACACTGTGCAAGCTGAGTACTAATTTGCAATTCCCAGCAGATGCAGAGACTTGTAATCATTTTTGCTTGGTAGAAGCATCATTTTCCGCAGAAAGAGGCAAACAAACAACATTCCTAATGTTCTTATTAGCATACCCTTCTACCACCATTCGTGCCTTAAACAGATGCTCGGGAAAGGCATGCAGCTGTAGTACTCACAAAAACATATCAGACAGGAAAACATCTATTGAAGAAGTCCTATAATCTGCTTATTCCATGTTCCCCCACTCCAGCTCTACTCTGGCAGAGGCTATGAAAAGACAAAGAGGTACCATGATGAGTATAATTAGTGCAAAATCTCAGAGCAGTTCATGTTTCCTTACTTACAATTAATGGATATATACACAACGCCCAGTCATACACTGTTATGATCCAGTGAAGTTGGGCACTCACTGAGTATACTTAACACAAAACTACAGGGGCAAATAAATGAAGAATCAGGATACCCAACATGCTGTACTGAGCTGGCTATCTCTATGCACAGTCACACTGATTTTTTTCCACTACAATACAGTACACCTAGGCCCTTTCATTCCTCCACGCACAGCCCTGTATCTGCTTTCTCTACCCCGTGTATCGATGTTTAAAAAGTAGTAGTTGGCTGTGTCAGAAGAGGGTGGCTTGAAAGAAGATTATGCTGAAGCAGCATCAAAGAGATAACAAGAAGTTGGTAGCACCTTTCATTAGAAAGGTAGAAAGATTTTTGGTAGAAAGGTTGAAATGGTGGGATATAGCATTTTGGGGGAGGGTGTGTGTACACGGAGAGTTTGCATTTCAGCTATGGTGGAAGAAAGAACAGCTATTAACAGAGGAAATTTCATCAGCCAAGGGCTGCATGTGAACCTTTCTGTGCTGTTGGGCAAAATCTGTTAGAAAACCCTACTTCCTGAGAAAGCTTTTATGTTTATAGACCCTCACTAAACAGGCATGTGAGTAACCCAAGCTATCTTTCATGCACTGTACATAAATTCTCATTTAAATCATAGCAATGATTAAAAATAACTTTTAAGGCAACATTGAAACACTAACTACTGTGTCATGAAAGATTTGTGTAGACGGTACATTTTAAGAGCTGTCACTCAAACCAGAAAGAATGAGTGCTTGTACATGTTTCATCCAGAAATGACTGTTTCCTTTGAAATGGCTCAGCACTTAAAAGCTTTCAGAGCTTATTGCAGAGCTGAGTAACCATCCTTATGTTACAAAGCCATTATCGGTCCAGACTTTAAAATCTTTCTATAGCTACACATTTTTTTTTCATGTCTGTCCCCAGAACCCCTTCCCTAAGGCTAAGAGGGGTCCGCCCGGTTTTGTGCAGAGAGGGGGAAGGCCAGGGGTGTTTCCAGGTACGTTGAGCAGCAATGCCAGGGGCCATCTAGTGGACATTACACACTGCCTTTCCAAACATCCCAGGGGAATTAGACTGCCCTCATTTCCAGGATTTGTTCTGGCATTGCAATAAAAGCACAGAAATCCTGACATGTTAAGTGCATGTAACCAGTATCCTTTACTCTTGAGAACTCTTCAAATGCATCGATTGGGCTCGGGCCTCTGTTGTCTTGGGCATTTTACAAATACATCACTTAATGCCACTCATGTCCTCAGTACCAGCTAAATGTTTAACAGAAGTCTGTTTCTCTGTGTACCTTTGATACATAGAAGGTATATGAGCTGGAAGAAGAGAAAAGATTACTCCTAGAATTAATTTGCAAGCCACTGATAGAGTATCGCCAGTTAATTTTTCTGGAGTTACAAACAGGAACCGCCCCGTTGACTCAACGCTTAAGCTCAGGAGTCTCCAATTTATCCACAGGCTTCTTCTGGCACAGAAACCGCACTTCAGGCAAGTGACAGTGACGGCAGCGAGTCCGCGACATGTAATGCGGAGCAGATAACACTGCCCAGCCAGTGATGATTTGACTGTGTGATTTCTGGAACGCGCTGTGAATGTGGAGCAGTGCACTGCCAGTGTTTAGAAGAAACTCTGAGAAATGTATACATGGAGAATATTTAAAGTCAGTTCAGAAGTGATTTTAGAAATACCATGTTTTTGGTCAGGCATATCATTGTAATCTCAATGCTGCCTTTGTTCCTTGGTCCTTTTATCCCATACTCGAACAGCTCATGAGACAGTGGATTGACTGGAAACCCAAAACTGTCAGGAGGGCAGTAACTGTTAGGATGCCTAGTTAAATGTGTGCCGCCAGACCTCTTCAAAAGAAAGTACCGTCTGAGAAACAACGCCTTCCTAACACTACATGAGCTTGGTAACATCACAGCTGATAATAGCAGGTAGCATTGATACAGGTTTTACCTCTTCAAAGCACTTTGTAATCTTTGCATAATTTATAACCGTGACACCCTGTGAAGTAAATAATTATTAGCCCCATTTTAATGATAAGAAATGGTGTGACTCAACGTCATCAGTGACTCAGTAGCAAGGAGTAATTTTCAGCTTGGGGAGTTTCTTATTTATATCCTCATTGCTTTTCTAGCAGACAATCTACAAGAGTGGTCCTCAACCAGGGCTTGACATCGCCTGCTGTTGTGTGGGGCCGTAGGAAACGATAACATTAGAAAGATGTTGTTGAGAGGACCGAGCAGGATACAGCCTGAGGGCACGGCTTGTTTAGCACGTTGTCCGCAACCATCAATGGCTGGGGCACTAATTTTGAGGCTTATTACATAGGGTAGGCATGGTCTTAAAGCACTGTTACATTATAGCAGACAGTAACCATTTTGTAGCTCCTTTCCCCTTGCACCAGGCCTTTTTGCAAGCCCCTACTTGACTCCATGCCCAGCAAGATGCGTCTGTGGGTCAGAGACATTTCATGCGGTCCAACGTTAACGTAACCTGTGCTGAGCTGTTATATGCACACCAGCTATTGATACGGCGAATGAGGGATTTACGGAGATCTAAGGAATAAGAACAGCAATAAACTCAATTCTCTTTAGTGCACTTAAGTATAATAGTCTCTTGATATTGGCATCTTCTTTTAAAATGCTAATGGCCTTCCCCTGGATAGTTCTTTAGGATTGGTACGTAAAAGGCATTAGGAAAGAAAAATACTATTTCTGTTTATTTTAAAGAGTGCTTCTATTCCACAACGCAACTGTAAATGGCACAAGGGAGTTTTATGTTTGTTGTTCCTCTACAGTCTCCAGAGCACATACATTTTGTTTACAAGGCAAACCATTCGTAAGTGCCAGCCCTGCAAATCCTGGCTGGAAGGAAACCAGGAAATCTCTCCGCTGCAGAGTGCACCCGTGCGGGCCAGGCCCGCTGGAGACCCGTCCGCTCGCAGAGCCTTGCGGAGCGGCCAGGTCGGCGCGAGGGCCGGGGCTCGGCGGGCCGTACCCCCGCGCAGCGCCCAGGTATCGCCAGCGCTGCTTTCGGGACGGCTGCGGTGCGTGTTCTTAGCAAGCCGGCCTGTAATTCCTGACCGCCACCATGTTCTTTGTCCATCAGCTCAGCGAGCTGAGGCGTTTGTGGCTCCACTCGCTCCTCGCCCTCGCCCACCCCGGCCCCTGCCAGGGCGCACGCCGCCCCGCTGCGCGAACCGCCCCCCTTTTAGGCCGAGGTGCCGCTGCGGCAGCGCGGGGGGCATGCCGGTACCCCGAGGAGGCAGGTTATGCCCTCCCAGGCGCTGCTAAAGCTTTCCTGCAAGGCGGCCGACTTTCCCGGGGCACAGGGAGTTTTCCCTGACCTTCCCACCCGGGACACCCCCCCCCC
>NW_020450927.1:1420130-1510186 GCF_003343035.1 Apteryx rowi | reverse complement strand
CGCGCCGCCGCCCGCTGCTCGCGGCTGTCACCGCGGCGTCGTGCGCGGGCAGAGGCGCCGCGCGCGCTCGGCGCTGCCGCTCTGCTGGCTGCGGAGCTCCCGCCTTGCCCTTCTCGCTCCCGCCTTGCCGGTATCGCCTGTACCCGCTGTGCGTGTGTGAGCGTGTCGTACCTGCTCAGTACGTCCGGGCTGGAGTGTGGGAGCTGCCCTCCCGTTCTCGGGCGAAGTTCCCAAAGCGGCACCAGATGCGTTAAACGCAACACGGTTCGTCTCTGTAACCTCCCTTAGGAGGGGCCCACAACTTCAAATCCCCTCTCTTTTGTAACTCCTCTATGTTTTTTACTCGTTATCTTTATTTTGGCAACTTCTTACTGTAATGCACGAGTTTGAAAAAGTATAATATACTGAAGCCTTGGCACGCGTGTTGAAAATAGATGTTGTGTTGATGCATCTCTAATCCTAAAGAACTGAATCCGCTATTGAGAGCATCATTGGTTTGGCTTGTTTTAGGTGGAGGGAGATGTCAGTGTTTATAGAGCAAGGCTGCTTCTGACAATACATATTTTCCTTCGCTCAATAGAATGAGCACAGGCAAAAAGATTAAGGAACGTGCAGCCAGCAGTCTAAATGTAAATATCGTCTGCTGTGACTGCTGACACGTAAGTATCTATCAAAACAAGAGTGCAGCACTAAATCTGGTTCTTAAATTCTCAGTGTTATCACAGCTTTTGAGTTCAGGGAGCACTATCAGCTTCAAAACCAAAACAGAACTCCACTTTGCTGAAATGTCTGACCTGCTATTACTACAATTAAAGCTAAGGATTACTATTTTATTTCATCTTTTAACTGTGGTATCATCAGCATCATGTTTTACTATATTTGTCTTCGTTGCCTTTCCTTTTTTTATGTAAGGCACGTTGGGAGAAACATTACTATAAAACGGAATACTACTGTAAATTCACAATGTTAGGAGCAGGTCTCAGATCATGCACTTACCCTGGTTCTTTTCAGTATGCTGAAGCCTAAGTCTTCAGTAGCGAAGCAAAACTGCTTTACAGGCTGCTAAGCATGACTTAGCAGCTAGAATACCCCCGCTAATGGTAAACTGTCTTTTAGTGTTTCGGTAGCAAAGATGGCTATTACGTTCTTGCTCTTACAAGACAAGCGTGCTATGAAGGACAGAAAGGACGTTTGTGGAAAGTATGGTACAGCAGGTGGGGCCCTGTAGCTGCTTAAGAGAAACAGAGCTAGGATTTTCTTGACTCAGTTCATCTTTTCACTTCTCCATGTTTTAATAATAAATAAGTTCAGGATCCTGAAAAAACTGTTCTCGCTCCTCCCTCTGCCCTACTGAATTTTAAAGGTAGAAGGTAGGGAGACTTATTTACTTGTAGAGGTAGGAGGATGAGGAGAAAAAGCTTTTTTTTTAAGCATGCATGTATATCAAGAAGACTTGACAAATTATGTGCTCTGTCCGGCCTTCTGCTCTGTCCTACATAGAGCTTGAAACAAGTATGAGCCTTGAACACAAACAGGCTCTGAATAAGACTGTTCAGTGGCATTTAAAGAGAGCATTTCTCTGTGATACAGTGATTGTAACTTTTAAAATAATTGCTATTTATATTGCATAGTTTATCTGCATCAGCAGTAAGCTGATGAATATCATTTTACTCAGGTTTTTGTCGCTTCTGTTATTTTCTTTGCAGACGGTAAAGGAAGGTGTGTCTATTGAAAATAAGATATAATATAGCGTTTTATTCTTTTAGATTGTGTAAAAGCCTTTTTCTGACAATACAGCTTTTGCGAGTTGTAGGTGCAGCCTTCAGACTCCCTTCCCATCTTAGTGAATAGCTCAGCACTGTTAAATTAACCCCTGAGCCCACCTATGTTGCGCTAGAAGTGAGTGGTAAACACCTTAACTCACTAGGAATAGCCTATAGGAAATGCTCATCAGCGCTGGGTGCCTTTTTACACGTTTGACTTGGGCAATAACCGAAGCTTTTTGTGGTGTTCCTGAATCAGAAGTTCACTTCCTTTCTCAGAGAAATTGTTTTCTCGTGATCCTTGCTTCCCCTCGTCCAAGAGATTATTTTCACTAACTTCTATTCTTATTTTTCATTTACTGACCTTTTCCTGTTTTACTTAATCCGGCTTCCTGCTAGTTTTCCTTAAGAGTGCCACTTCTTTTGCTGAGAGACTGGCTGCTGGCAATATTACTTGATTCCTCTTTTCTAGCCATTTCTTTCCGAACCTGACCTTCCATCCTGTTTCCTGGGGGAAGTATCACAGTGCGTGACAAGTGATGGAAAAGCACAGGATTATAGGCTAGTACTCTTGGACCAGTGACTAACCCAGCCGGTCTAGGAATGAGTCTGGATTATCTGCCTTCCTTGGCTTCCCTTGGCACCTTCATGGATGCGAGGAAGAGAGCCAATTGGCTGGGCTAGACCCTTACAGGTATAAATCCCTGCTTTAGCTCCTGTTGACAGATCTGATGCTATACTGTGTCAGGGGCAAAGTGAACCTCATTAAGTACTCTTGCCAAAGTTCATTTTGAGGGGTTTGCTTCTTGTGGGTTGTTTACAAAAAAGGGTGGAAGTAAACAATGTTTTCCACCTCAGACCCATTTTGCTACAGGATTTTGAAGAACAGTTTGTCTCAGATCAATAAAGAAGTGTAAAATTTCTTACACTGTGCCATGAAGAACCTGAGACAATGGTATTTTTATGCAGCTGACTTCAACTGCAGTTGTCCTTGAAAAGCTGTGAGATTGAGTTCAACCAGTTTGTCCCAAGCTTGTTGTACATTAGAGAAGTTCCATCCAACAGTTGGAGTTGCGTAGGAGAAGGCAGTACAAATATCTGCAAGTGGATGGTGCCTGTATGCCTTTTTGGAAGAAGCAAGGAGTTTAAAGGTGTTTTCTGCTTTATGGAAAGAATAAGGAAATCTGCGGTGCGGTGCCCCACTATGCCACCGTGAGAACAGACACCTCGACTCCCTGGGGCTTTCAGCTCACCGTAGCATTGAATTCTGTGAGCACTGCTATGAAGTTGAGCAGAAAAACCCTAAGCAAGCTGATGTGCTACTGTGATTTGTTACTGATGGAGCAGAGTTCCCCAAGATGCAAAAGATTATTGTGGATTTTGCAGCCTTTTGGAATTAGCCCTTCAAAGTGCCTCACTGCCAGCATTCCTAGCACATAATCTGTGACTTATAAAAGCAAGCAATGGATCATCAAGCCTGTTTAGTTGCTAATACTGTACTGGAAAGCAAGAGTGTAGATTGAAGAATTGTTCAGACACTAGTGATCCTATTTACACTGCATCAAAATTAATTAGTACAGCAGAGAACTCAAGAAGGAGAAGTTGTAGCAAACATGAGTTATGATCGGATACTTATATTTAACTCAGTGCAGCCAAGAAAGAAAAATAGTACTTGGTGCTGTTACAGGATGAGCTCACTTTGCCTTTTAGAGAAGAAATGGGGAGAGAACAGGGAGGTAGGTTTTCGCTTCTTTACAGTTGTGTGTTCGAGGGGAAGGGAACAACCGATGACAGCCAACAACTTCCAAGTTGCGTTGGCTCTGCTTGACTCCTCGTATGACCTTTGAACAGTGACATGCTCAAACTTTCTTTTTGAAGAGCAGTGATAATTGCCTACTTTACCAAGATATTCTTTAGCATGATTTTCATCTCCAAAAGGATTTGCTGAGTGTTGTAGGAAACTGGAGGAAAATCAGATTGGTTAAATCTTGGCTGGGAAACCCTTGCAATACCTGCTTGCAATACTGCTACAGTTGCCTTGGTGATATATTTTGGGGTGGTGGCAGGCTCTGCCACACTTAAGCTTTTGATCTAGCAGGCACAGGACATTTGTTCCCTGTTTTGTTTTCTAGAGGAGGAGTTTAGCAACCTTTTACTATGTGCATCAAGGTCAAGCAAGATAAGCCTATACTTTTAAAAATAAAATTATCATTAAAGCTCCCCTAAGGCAGTTGGAGTGCTATGCCACATGATAAAAAACATTCTAAAATAGGGAGAAGCATAAATAACACTATCCCTTTGAAATTCAGTGAAACTGAAGGGGCTGGATGCAAGAAAATGGAAAGAGGGAGAGAAAATAGGGTCAGTTTAACAACTGTACTTTGTGGGCCTCCTAAAATGTTCTTTATTTTTCATCCCAGTGAAATGCAGCAAGCTTAGGCGAGAGCTGTGTGCCCGCAGACTTTCCTGTCAGTAAATGCCCTGTGCGGATGGAATATAATCACTGTATTCAGTGCATGACTCTTTGTACTGTAAATCAGAAATCTTGTGGGACCATGATGTATAAATAACTCTCCTAACTAATTATTCGGGCAATAAAGGATAGTTCAGCTAAGTGTCCAGAGGAATGTCTCCTGCAGGACATGAAATCATAGGCGTGGTGTTCTCTATTGCATCATTCACTGCGATATCTGAATTATTCCTGCCGCTTCAGTTGCATTCAGTACTCATTTCTCCCCTTGCCTTAAGCTGGCTTTTTTGCAAACTGTATTTCAGAAGTGAGAGGGCTCTACCGGCTTCATGGAAGGGACAATATAATACAGGTTACTGATCTGTTATGATTTTGGGGATATGAATGTTTCCTACGTTCTTTTCACATACACAGGGGAACTTAGTCTAAAGAAGGTAGGACTGAAATGAAGTTACTTCAAAACATGTTAGTCAGAACTATCTTAATCAATTTTCAAAGCCCAGACAGATCTCTGCAATTTCTCAGCTCTCCACATGTAGCAGATGGTGTGGTACAAGTTGTCCTAGCAATATTTCACAAACTTGCTATTGCTTGCAAGTGCCATGTTTTACAAAAAAAGTTTTTGTACTTTTTTTTTTTTTTTTTGGAAATAAGGATGTGGCCAAGCGAACAATTTGGCAGAATGTGACTTTGAGCATGCTGGATGCAAAAAGAATCGGCACAGGTGGCTTATATAGTCTTTTTTAATGTAGCTGGGCTGACAGCTCACATAGTCCAACTGTCTCCTCAGTCCGCCTATCTCCTAGAGATGCTATTGCGGAGCTGGTTTTAGAAAGATTTTATTGCTAGTATTAATTACAGATTCTAGGGCAGTAGGCTTGAAATTATGTTTTCACTGGTGTTTAGAGTAAGCGACCTGTTCTGTGACCCACTTACTTCAGCAAATGTCATGTTTGTTTATTCCTAAAGCAAGCCAGTCCTTGCTAAAGTCAAATCATACTTCTTAGATCTTTGTTTTACAGACAAAGCTAAGCGATCATTAGCGTGACTTAGTCTAGCCCATTTTTGTTAGGGGCCACCACTTAATGTTTCCAACGTATGCTGAAGTTACTATCCTTAAGCTCTCTTCTAAACACTGCTGACAAGTGACTAGTTCAGACTCATAAGAAACTATGCAAAAATCCAGTTAACATAAAACAAGAAACAGCATTTTTATAATTTTATACTTATCCTAGTAGGGATCTGTGTGAAAGTTATTAAAAGTAGTACAGTTGGGTTTTACTTAGTGACTTGACTTTCCAAATTAATTTGCATGTGGTTGTATTTCAAAGGACTAGGGATTGATGGCTCCTGACTAAAGCCTCCCCTATATTATAACTGTTTCAGAATCTGATATCCCAAATCACTGCTTGCCAAATGGGTAGCAGTCCTTTCAACAGTATATAATTATGAGTGAAGCAAAGCTTGGTAGCTATAGTGTGAATGGTGCCTTGATTTGATATGCAGGTGAATTTGCAGGAACAGGCATACAGGTTCCTTCTTAAGAGCATTCAGAGGAGTATTTACTAGGAAAAAAATTTCCTGTAGTTATTTGGACCACCAGACTCCTTCTTTCAACAGCACAGGAAAGACAGAAAAGCTTGCACTAAGTGTGATAGCACAGTTGCCTTGCTGGGTCGGAAGTAATAATTCTCTCATCATTACTGTATCGTCCCTGACATTTGTTTGGTTTTGTGGTTATGAAATACTTTGTTTTATTTTAAAGGCTGATCTTGATACTATCCATAGAGATTATTCTGGGTAGAATAAGTGACTGTTACAAAACCATTGAGGCTTCCTGTTGGTAACACCGTAAACCACAACAACAAAGCTTAGTTATATTAACAATATCTGCTTAGGAAGTTTCATGTGCTTTGTGGGCTTTATGCAAAGACGTAAGCAATCGTATTGGGAGATGCCTATCTGCAGCTGTCTGTAAATTAACTTTTTAATGGGAAAGGTAGTTTCCAATACCAGCTAAACCACTACAGGAGTTTCAAAAAACAATCAAAAAACAACTTTGCCCCTTTTGGGGGAGGTGAAGATGGACAGAAATGCTTCACTAAGAATTGCATTGGTTTTATTTCAAGCTTATTTGGTGCTTGAAGTGCCATTTAAATATATTTCTTTTAAGACTGGACTTCAAGGAATTTTCCTCCTTCTCCTGTCTTCTCTCCCCCGGCCCCTGAAAAAGTATTTTAATCTGCAAATATTGTCCTTGGAATCTTAATCTTACTACAGTACTTCAGTTAAAGACAATCACATGTTTTAATAAACTTTGAGCTTCATTATGTTGATTTGAAAGTATCTTATGATAATGGTGATGTTAAAATTGAGATTACAGTATTGAAGGAAAGGTTGCTCTGAAATGAAGGAAAAAACCACTTTCTATAGGACAGTTCTGCATCACCTTAACCTTTCTTTAATTTGATAGTTTTACTGGTTTGTTTGTTTTTTTTCTGAGGTTTGTTTTGTTATTTAATACTAAAATGATAGTGAAGCAGCTTCTTTTTGGTATAAGCTACGTACGAAAAAGGCATAAGCACCATCTCCTGCTCCTATTGCAATCAAATTAGGAATCAACTTGGAGGGAAGGATCAGAACATTCTGAATTTGTGACCTTATGCACATCCCAGCCTATTTCTTCTTCCTTTCTCCTTGAATAATTCCAACCACAAAGCATCAAGTGCCTCTGCTGTTCCTGTTTGTTGTCATCTCAACTAAGATATGCAGGATGAACAACTGTAGAGAAGAAAATCTCCAGATAGACAGATAATGCTGGAGAGGAAAGAATGGGAATGAGAAAGACTGGGGAGAGAGAAAAAGGTAAAAGATGATCTTGCAGCTTCTCCCTAATATTGCATTTCAGTATATTGGAGGCTTTTTTTTGATCACCTTTGCAGCTATGCTCTAAAATACAATCTCGGGTATACTTGATACTGGTTGAATGAGTCAGGGGGGCCTTTTAAACTATCTGTGAAAAGTCAGATGTGGATTACTGGCTGTTTGAAGTCCTTATAAAGGGTAGCATACCAATAGGGGGGATTTCCCCAATAGCTGAAGACTGACATCAGACACAAAAAGATCAAGTGGCCACATAGATTAGGGGTTATGAGATCCTGGAGCACAATCAAATGTTAACTTGCAGGACTTTTCCTTTTGGGAAGGAAAAACCCACCAATAACATCTCCTCCTCCTGTTCCCTTATCAGTGGTGGAATCTCACATCTCTCATATGAGGAAAGGCTGAGAGAGCTGAGACTCTTCAGCCTAGAGAAGAGAAAACTGAGGGGGGATCTTCTCAATGTGTATAAGTATCTGAAGGGAGGGTGTAAAGAGGATGGGACCAGGCTCTTCTCAGTGGTGCCCAGCCATAGGACAAGAGGCAACAGGCACAAACTGCAACACAGGAAGTTCCACCTGAACATGAGGAAAAACTTCTTCACTGTGAGGGTGACTGGGCACTGGCACAGGTTGCCCAGAGAGGCTGTGGATTCTCCTTCCTTGGAGATATTCAAGAGCCATCTGGACACAATCCTGGGCAATGTGCTCTAGGTGACCCTGCTTGAGTAGGAGGGTTGGACTAGATGATCTCCAGAGGTCCCTTCCAACCTCAACCATTCTGTGAATCGAGAATAATTGAATAGTGAATGCACACCTGTACTCTCTAAGGTCATGTGTGGGGCTTATAGTGGGGTGGCATAAGATATTGCTAATCACTTTTGCTGCAGGTTAAGTGTCCTCAGAACCATTGCTGATTTTGAAAGAGGTGTCAGGCTTGCTTCTGGCTGAAGGAAACAACTTCAAATTCGGCTATTGTATTGGTAGTATGTAGCATTGGTCATGAAGTGCTCCTGTTTTTTCACATTTTAGGTTCCACTAAACCCACTATTTCTGGAAAAACTGACTATAGAGTAGCATGCCTGTGTGGTGGACACCAAAACAGGTCAACATATAGGGCCTGCAAACTGAAGAACATGTTCTCATCACAGATCTTTACACATTTTAATGTGGCCTTAGCCTAGAAACTTGTTTAAATTTTGTATCCAAGTAAATTAGTATTACCTCCTATATTTATCCTAAAAGTGAGGAGCCTGAAAGGTTTTCACAGAGTAAGGACATATTCTTTCTGGCCAAAAACCAGAAAAGCTTTGTGCTCTCTAATTTAGTATTTCTTGGATTGTGAAGATAACCCTTCAAACCTAAACCAGGGGATAAATTAATATAATGAAGCTGTCCTTAGCTTACAGGGTCAGCTTAGTTTCTCAAATTTATTTCAAAGCTTTTGTGGCCCTGGGTTCATTTTGCTGATTATGGAGTTAACAAGACTGTTCAGTTTTACTGCCTCTATTCAGAAACTTGTGGGAGGGTGTGCAACTGATGAGAATATCAATTTTGTGTTGCTCCTTAGAAAAGCCAAGAGCAGAAGCAGAGACTAGATACAGTGACACTGGTATCTCTGGACCTTAATAACAGAAGGAAACTGGAAAAATGATTAATTTAGGTTATCCTTGAATAGATTTCAAAAGAAATCATTGTGGTATTTCCAGTCCAGCAACTTAATGTTAGAACTTGCCAATTAATGAAAGTATGATGATTGTTTTTAGCATTAGCAAATTTAGCAATAAAAACCTTTGTTTATGCAAACTTTTTAAACTGATGCAAGTAAAAGTCATTTGGGAAGAGAGAACTGGAGTCTCCATATATATCAAAGTAGCCTTGAAGATCTTTGAAATAAAGCATGGCTTCCTTCCCCCTTCCCTGTTAAGTTACTGGACCCAGCAGAACTCAAGTTTATACTGGCCTGAGCTGGATTGCATAAGCATGTACTTACTGCTTGTGTTTAATGCAGTTTCTTCTTGGAATACAGGTTTTAACTGTAAAGCTTTCTTTGTTTCCACAGTTCACTTCAGTACAAGATAGAGAAAAAGTGTCCTTTGTGTTTGAGAGCTGATTTGTGGTTCCTCTCCTTCTGTAAATTAAGTCTTTTCATCTTTAGAGTAGCTATAAACCAGCACATGAGAAATTCAGTCTGATAGTTGGCGCTTCTCAGGCTCAAATTTAAGATATCTGAAGTTAAAATATCAAGTTCTTCAAATGTGACATTTCAATTGCTGAATGCCCTACACATGCTCTTCAGAATATCATTGATATTAATAGGGTTGTCTTGGTAAACATTCCTTTTAGAGTGGCATGTTGATCAAAGAATAAAGGCTGGCGTATAGGCAAGACCTACGGAATAGAAGCTTTGAAAGTTTCTTTGATAGCTTTATGGTGATATTGCTCAGGTCTAATTGGGTTTCAAAGCTGCTTTTTTACTGTCTGGATTGGCATCAAGTGAGCCATGATGAATTTTATGATGTGTGGCAGTAACATGTATAAATAGTGAAAGCCTGCTCTCTGCAGGCTCCGGAGAATTCTTGCAGTTCCTCCTGGCTAGGAAGATGAGTGGTGTGTTGGGGTTTTTTAAGGCAAGGAGAGTTGTACGGCTGGGGAGGGGTGAACACTGCCTTTGTAAGTGATATCAATCTAAAACCCATACTCTGTCCCGATTGCCCGGGGAAGCAAAGCAAAATACTTTTCCACTGATCATAAGTTTTATGCTTGTTATCCAGGATTATATTTCTCTTTTTACTTAATTTTGATTTATGGCTTTTTTTTTTAAATCCCAAGAGTAAACAGAGAAAGCAGAGGTACTTTATCAGATTAGAAAGGCTTTGTCTAGAGAAGATCTCTGGCTTATATAGGGAAATGGTATGTAGTTTCTGGCAGTTTTAGCATTTCAGTTTAGTTAGGTTTGTTTTTTTTCCTCTTCAGGATCTCCAAAAGCTTTGTGGGTATTAAGATTTACAGCATAATAGTGAGGGAGAAGCTAATTTTTCGTGTTAGAAGAAACTGAGATCTGTTTTTCAAAGAATCCAGTACATCTGAGTCTGGTACAAACTGCAGAAGGACACCTAGCCTGATTCCCACCCCCCTCCCCCCCCAAGAGGTGCATTAGGTGGTTTAAGATTGATGTGCAAAAATCAATTGATGCTCAAATAATGATTTGAGTAGCCTGCTACAGCCAGCCAGTGAAACAGAAGTCTGGCAGTCTTGCTCTTCTAATAAGACCACTTAATCTGTTTTGTCAGCAAAGTTTTTTGTTTTCTGTTTTTAAGTCATCATAGTTGTTAATTGTATTCAACTTCTTTAGGGCTAAAATGTTTTAAAAAGGGCATTGCACTCTTAAGAGTCATCATTTAATTGCAAAGCAATTCCTGCACTTTAGCACCTAATTAGAAATGCAGCTAGGCTTTGAGAAGTTGAAATGGGACATACCTTTATATGCTAAGCTAAGTAAAGCTAAGCTTAGCTCTGTAAAGCTAAGCTAGTCTGTAGTCTTGTACAGAAGTTATAATTTTCTTATTTTTGTGTGTAAGTCTGTGTAACTTCTGTCCGTTTTAGCCAAATGGTCAAGCTAAATTTGAATAAGGCACTTTGTGTCCTGCACCAATGCACAAGCTTGCACCATAACAGTAAAAGTGCAGTGACTTTCTCTGTGCATGCCTCGTGGTTGTGTTTCTGCTTAATAAAATGCTTTTGTCATTTTAGAGATTGGTGGCAAAGCACATATCCATGCTTCTAGGTTCAGCCTGGCTCTAGTCTAATGCTCCTCTACTCTCAATACCTGTGCAGACAGAGGTGCATGGACTTAATGCCAGTATTATACTCACTTGTGATCTATAGAAACTGGCATACCTTAAGGCAACACAATTACAGGCTGTTTAGACTCAGGTGAGCTTTGCTAGTTACCTTGCTTTACACAGGGGGGAATGGTATATCTCCAGGTGCTGATTATGAGCAAGTTTTCTCTTGGGCATTAGCTGCTATTTCATACAGTGCAGCTGATGCACGTGAGGCTTTGCCAGGTAGTATTTGTTCCTGAACAAGAACAGCATCAAACAGAGGAACCTCTTATAGGGCCTTTCCTCCTCCTCAGCCGCCTCCCTCGCACGAAGCCCACCTTGTTATGCTGGAGCAGGGAAGCCGCCTTTGAAACATGTCCTGCAGCATCAGCCTGCAGCAGGCGAGGAGGGAAGAGCACAGCCATCCCCAGAGCAGAGGAGCCAGGGCAGCACCTGCAAGGCTGCGTGAATTTAAAAGCAACTTGGTAAAAGCATCAGTTGCTGCTCCTTACGTAGAACACGATTTTCCAGCCTACCACGGGAGGGTGCTACAATCCTTTAACTTAACTTATCTGTTATTGAAAGGTTTTTGTTAGTAAGGTGAAGTAGAGGGGGGTTTTGACATTACTATGGTACAGTGTTGTAAGTAAACTTTGGCTTATGAAAGCAGTCAAGATCCAGAATCAAAAAAATACACGCAGCTGTCTGTCTTAGCTTTTAGGGGATACATGTTTGTGTAAGATCTGCTTTTGCCTTAAAGTGCTAAACTGCTTCCTTTTTAATTGTTTAGTTTGTTAGGCTTATCCTAGACAACCTCATCTGCCACTAAGAGGCATTTTCCAACTTGCTTGGGTATAAATATGCAGGCAACCTTTCATGCGTGAAAAGACAAATGTGATTCTTCTGCTAGTTAATCAGAGCCCTCAAATTAGAATTAATTCTAGTTGCTTCTGTGCACTTGTCTCTTCTGTAAAATGCAAATATGCTGGCCTGTCCTATGGAGGTGTTTACACTTAGAACTCCTGCATAAGCAAACACAGAAAAGCTGCCTGCAGGCTAAATGTTCAGTGATGCACTCTTGTCTCATCTTGTAGGCTGTTAAGGCAAAATGTGCTTGTTGTGGTTCTAGCCTATTTTCCAAAACACTTGTGGCACAGTAATAGGCCTGTATGAAGGTTATGTTTGTGCTCAGTTGTTTGGCTTGTCTTGAAATGGAAACTCAAAGCACCGTGCTTTGCTGACTGTTTTCTATCAAATTTGCCTAAGGAGTCTGAAATTGTAATGAATTGGCAACACACAGTGAAATCTAGTATTCTATTTGGTCGTATTCATTGCTCTACTATTAAACAAAAAAATTGAATTGCAGTAAGTATTCATGCACTTGGATTACTAGTTTGGGAGACAAGATCCTCTGCAGAGACCCTAACCCTGGTGTTTAGGGCTTAGGCATGTAATTGCTGAAAATAAGAGCACCTGACACTTATGGAGTTGATCCTTGACTGCTGAGCTGTGGGATAGTTAATGCACTAAATTGGGATGCATTTGTATTTTTCTAAAAGTCACCTGTCATTCATTTAATGCTAGTCAGTTAAAAGTAATTAAACAGAACATTTTAATGGATCATAAAACAGACAACTAAAAAGGAGATATGAAAATTTGATTAAAATATAACTAAGACTGATTACCCCAGCTTATATACTATCATGTAAATGCAAGGGCATAACTTCTGGTATGCTGTAGCTGTGTGTCTTCTCTCCTGCACTTTCCTAACTTGTTAGGAGGGAGAGGTCTAAGTGCATTTTCAGGCCTTGGCATCTGGTTTTGTTACATCTATCCATCCATTAGTTCCTTTTACAGAAAGATTAAAACACTCCTCATCACACAGTTGTCCCCAGCCTTCCCCCCTCTAGCCTCCAGGGGGATGGGCTTGTAATTTTTTGAAACCATAAAAAGCTATTATAGAAGCAGCACCTTAGTTTGTTAATAAGAAAAACAAGTTTTAGTATATAGAAGAAACTATTCTGGTACAGTGGTGTTTCGTTTCACCAAACTGAAGGGATTCCAGGGATCATTTTGGCACTTTTAGAAATTAGATTATTCTGTGTGTTAGAGAACCAATAGTGTCATTCTGCATTAAATACTGTGTGGAATGAGGTGATCTGTGGCTCAGAAAGGGAAGCAGAATTGAATGTCCAGGAATTGGTGCTGGTGACAAATTAGGAAGAATTGCTATTTCCTTTCCTGTGAACATGCAGCATTTTTATTCAGCTGCCTATGTCTTGATTTTTGAGCCCTGTCCATTCTGAGAGTGAGACTGGGGTAAAGTCATGTAGCAGTTCAGCTTAGTCTGTTCTCTTTTGTGTCTTTGTTCCTTTTGGTATCTAACAACTCTATTGTGGGGATCTTATGTCATTTTAAGATGCTGTACTACCGTTCCTTACTTTTAAGTCTACTTTCAACATACAAGCCCTTGTTTCCTTCCATGCTTTTCATCCTTCCTATCTATTACTTTCATAATTTGTCTGGCTTTTTCCTCACGTTCTGTTGCTCTCTTGAATATGCCCTCTTCTTTCTTGCCCTGTTAACACACACAGGATATTCCTACCTGGCTCTCACTGCTCTTGGTGAAGCTGAGTCTGTACCTCAGTCCCTTGCCTGTGCCCACAACGGAYGGCAGCTCTGGAATCGAAATGAAAAATCATCTCCTGATGAAGATATCATCTTTGTTTAAATGTAGAAATTTGTAATATTGACATGAGTAAAAATTCCAGCAGTTAGGAAAATTTTCTGTAGTAGTTAGCTATTTAGTCCATTTTTTTCCACTGGTAGAGTACAGAGTTTATCACAGGAAGACAGCGCTGTTTTACCTTAGTTAAGCGAGAGGCACGAGTAGACAGGGCGGTTTATGCAACAGGCCTCCAGCAGAACTGCTAACACACTGCCCTTCCCACAGGACCACACTTCTGCGAGTTTGACTGCAGAGGTTTTCTGTTATGTTTTCTTCTACAACAGATTTTCTTCCTTTTTTGATGCCTGAAGTTAAAACAACTTGTTTTAACCTTACTTCATTAGTGTCAGGAAATGTAGGAGTTATTGGGGAGAAAATATTAGTCATTTGAGACACGAGCTATTTTCCAAGTCTTATGTCCTTTGTATTGAAAGCATTACTATTGAGTATGAGATACTGAAAAGATATTGTAATGAAAGCTCTGAGTATTGAACTCTAGGAAGAAATGCTGACCAACACCAGTTTGAGTCCTGCTCTGCCATAGCTTCCAGGGGCATATTTGGTAAATGACTTAGTTTCTTTGCTTTAGACCTTCCTGTGCATAGTAGGGCTATTTCCCTGCTCTGTAGGACTGTCAAGCGAATAAAATATAACTGTGAGGCACTCAATACCAAGCGCTGTGAAAATACACCATGTAGTATCAAGGCATGATATTAGCATGCCCTGAGAATGTTCTGTAGGCTGTGAATTTAATGCATGTCAGAATAAGCATTTAGTGCTGCTGAAGGGTACTGCCTGGTTAGCACTGCAGGTCATCACGCCCAAAACAGATATGGCCTCAGCAGAAGCATCCTCTCTCCTTTTCCCCTTCCTCTCTCCCTGCAGGGAGCAAGCTGAAGGCACAATGAATTCCTTAAATCATTAATAAAGTTTTCCAGCAAAAATTGTGGTTCTTAGCGTGTAGTTGTGGACACCCGAGCAGGCTAATGGTTACCTGCTAGAAGATTAAGATCATGTTGTTTGGAAATAACTCTTACTAGAACTTACACCCTCATTATGACAAGATGCAAGAAGCTTGTCTAAGTGTGGAGAATAATTCTGCCTCTAGAGAGCAATTATCCAGATTTAGAAGAACTTCTCTGACTGTTTGGGATGAGATACTCCTACTGCTGTTACCTGAGCGTAAAAGAACGGGCACATCACCATGTGACATGTGTTCACCCTCAGCTTTGCATGTTAGCAGTGATGCAGTTTTAATTCTGACAAGAAATCCCACTGCTCGTGGCAGGCCTGCTCTCGGAGGAGGAATGTCCTGCCTTTTCGGCAGCATGCCTCTGCAGACAGCTGCAGAGTTTGCATTCGCGCCCGCCGGGGTCTGTGCTCTCCACAATGATCCCCACCCCAAATCTCCAGACAAAAACAGGAGATGGATCTCAACAGCTGCTGAAGTCTGTTTGTGAATCTTGATTAGGGTAAGCAGTTATTTTGAAGCTTTCCTTTCCATAACTCTCTAATGGTGCTTTTAAGGGCTGCATATCCCCATTCAAGTTGTCAGGGTAATGCTAACCTCTTTATAGCAGTGGTCTGAGCTCATGTGACTGCCCTCTAACCATCAATGCTGCTATATGCTATATAGTGTCTCTTATGCTGTATCAGTGCGCTCTCAGTTCCCCTTCCTCTTTTCCCCTGCCCAGGTTGCACCTCTTTGCACATGCAGATTTTCCCAGTTGTATTTTCCCCCTGAGAACAGGCTACCACCATAGCGGTGTCATAACATTGGAGAAGTGCCCATTAAAACTGGGTTGAGACCTCCACACCCAGAGCTGAATATTTTTCCTCCTTAATTTAAAGGAATGACCTGCATTTCATATATTTGGCTTAGATTACAGCAGCCGCCTCCATGTATGAAGAACAAAGCCAGTGCTGTCTGCTTCTGTGTAATTGTATAGTACCTGTCATTGTGTAGGAAGTCCTGCCCCGTCTTTGAAGTTAAATGGTTGAATTCCATATGTTTTAGTGAGTCATTCAGTTTCCTTCCTGCTACAAGGGCATACATCTATAGTACTTAAGTGTCAATGGTAATCTCCCCTTAACAGGGCCAACAGTAGTACTACCAGTAGTATGAAGTCCATTATAAATAATCTCCACAATATTCACAGTACATAATTTTCAAAAGCTTCACTCAGGATTTTCAGAGTAAGAATACTTATATTCATTTTTTTCTCAGACAGGGAGAGTTGTAAGCAGATCTAGGAAATGCCTAATCTTGAAGTAAACTTTTATAGAATATAGCCACCTTCAGAGCTGGTTATTTGAATTGCAGTAAGGCTAAACTGATAAAAAAAACTGTCAAAAGAAAAGCTTTTTCCCCTACTATGCTCCTTCCTTACCAGCACGGGTTCTCATCTAGCCCTGTGGTGAGCCAGTCCAGGGAGCTGAACCAACGGAAAACTCTGAAGTGCTAGGTTGGTTTCCTGAACCAGCGTACTGCAAAGCAGATGGATGTGTGGGAAGCAGCAAAGGAGGCAGCTGGGAGCAGGGGAAGAACCACCTTTCTGGCAGCAGCTGCCTGCTAGATTCACTTAGCCACATGGCCAGCCAGCACCCTCAAAACCTTAAACTAGTTCAGTGGTTTTGTCTGTTGTGCTTTGAACAAGACTTTTATAAATCAGGTTTAAGATTACTTAAAAAAAAAGTCAATAAACTATACACAGACACTTAGCATTGCATCTCTTTAGCAAGATTGTGATCTGAAACAAGACCCTTAAATCTGTCCTTTTAGAGCTTTTGAAATTCAGAAGTTAATTCAGATGCTCGGAGAGTCCAAGGCAGGCATCTCTTTATAAGAGGTTACTTCTCCAAGTTTCTAAGAATAGGGACACCTCTTACCTGCTTTAAGTTTTGTGTTGTTTTTTTTTTTTAAGTGTGCTTGTTTTCTTGGCCTTAATAGCTTTCTACAGTGCTATACATGTATGCCTTTAATGAAAGGCTGACTATAATCCAGTGCTCGTGAACAGCATCCCTTCACTGGGTGCGAGACTGACAGCTAAAGGAGAAGAGTGGCTGCCCTTCAAGCTGAACTAGGTATAAATTTTAAGTTAAATTAAATAAATGGATTACTTGACCAATTTTTCTGTCAAGAAATTCTCAGTTCTGTGAACAAATCTGTTAGTCTAGTTTCTCTAGTAATTAGGATTTAAGTTTTTGCATTGGTAATCTTGCTTTCTGCTGCATTTTACTTAGATCCAATTGTCAATGTAGAAGTTTGACTGAATAGTCACATTTGACATTAGTAATAAAGACATACCAGCCTAGATTAGTCAGTCCTTTTGAGGACTGATTCCATTTGGTGCATTTGATCAGCACAACTCTGTTATTACTCAGCTTTTCCAGCTTCAGAAGCTGAGGTGTGACCCTGTGTTTGTTAAATTACTGGTCTTTCTGTTGAGAAAAGAACATTGCAGGCTATATGCAGGTATCTCCTGGGCATTCATCATGCTCTCCTCTTTGGATTTCACAGTCGCAGATTTGTGCACTGTTAGTCTTTATGGGTGCTTCAGAGGCTTCTCATTTTCTGGGTACTGGTGATCTATCGTTCTTTATGAAAGCATGACCTTAAGGGGTGTTTCCCCAGAATCCTTGCTGCTCCTTCATGCAAGAGCTGATGTATCCTGTAGGAGTTCAGATGTGCTGGGTGACCAGCAGGACCAACAATGCAGGCTTTTTAAAAGTTTAACATTATGCTTTTATGGTTTACTTTGGCTAGTAAGACATTTAGAGATCTCAAAACAATATGTCCATATAAACGTCTTTCCCTGCCTCACTTCCCTCACCATTTTTGGTAGCTTTGGCATCTGCTCAGTTCTATAACCTGCCCAGGACGTTACTTCTGATCACCTCATGCAGTGCGTGGTTATATTGGCTTTGAGTGCTGAAAAGTTACTGGAAAGCAATGGGAAGACTGTTTCTGGCAATGATGTAGATGAGCAGGAAGCATGTCAGTAATTCTAAAGACATTTTAACTTTCAAATATTGCTTGGCTTCCTATCTTAAAAAGTCTTTCTAAGCTCAAAGACTCATTTTAAGCCTACATGGTGCAGCAACTTTCAATCTAAAGATAGTTGTATCTGCTTCTGGATGCTCCATTTGCCTGCTGAATAGCAAATCTTTAGCTGAGACATCTTGTACTTTACCGCAAGGGTACTCTGTGAGGCTCCTTTTTCAAAAAACTTTGCAAGTTAAGTGAGAAGTCACAACAGCATGGGATTCTAATAAAGGAAAGCCCTAAAAGAAGGGATTTTAGGTTGATAATGCAGTGGCAATGCAAGAAGCTGGCAGTGTTTGAGCATCTTTCAGTAACACTAAAGTGTCTTCAAGAAGATGAGACTGAGTAACACTTTGTTGGAAGCAGTATCTACATGGGATGGGAAATGTTCCACTTCAGCCACTGCACTGAGGAGAGCTACAGTTATTTTGAAAACTTTTAAATACGTAATTGTCATAGGTAAGTGCTGTAAGTACTAGCAATGTAACTGGAGCTAGATACCAAAAGGCAGAATTGTTTTAGTTTCTAATACCTGGACAAGATGCAGAATGCAGAATTCTGTCCCTCCTTTTTGAGAGGTTAAGTCAGAACTGAGTTTAAGTTCACCATAATTTCAAATACTCTGGTATCTGATTTGGAATAGGTTTGTACAGAAGAGGATCAAGAGGGAGAATGATTTTGCGAGAAGCATTTGCAGCGTTGCCTGTTGGCTTGGAATTTGGTATGCTGGTATCAGTGCGGTGGTGAGCCCTGGTCCCAAAGGAAGCACTTAGTGTGGCTGGTTCCTGAAGGGATACAATATAGCCCAGTGTAATCCAGGCAGTCAGCTGTCCTGACAACTTATATAGGCCAGCAACAACTGGGAATGTTTTTCTGTGGAGTGGGAGGAAGAAGGAATGAGGTGGAACGCTCACAAATTAGGAAAAAGTTTCAATTTAGGGGACCTTCTTGACCTCTCAAACCAGAAGATGAAGGGGCACTTCAAGCAAGTTCCCTTCTGGATGTTACAAAATGAGACCTTGTTGGCCTCAAGCTCAGTTAAGATTTACATCTCGCAAAACATCACTCCTAAATTAAGTAGTGAGGGAGATATGTAAAACCAAAGCAAGCTGTGTGGCACAGCTGGCAAAAATCTTGCCATGAGTCTGAGTGCAGTTAGAGCTCTGTTGTCAGAGATCTTATTTTCTAGTTTAGATTAAATCATGTTCCACTTCATTAATTTCCCCCACTCTTTGTAGAGAATACAAATATCATTTCTCCTATGGGCTATAAGTATTCCTATGAACTATATAGTTTGATTTCTGTTCTTTGTATGACTTGTAAAAGTCACATTTCATGTTTTTTTCATGCACTTCATGTATCAGTGATAACTTGAAACAACTTGAATGGTAGCATCTGAATATTTCTACTTGTCACTGCTGCCATTGCTGCTGGTGTAAAATCTGTCCGTGCCACAAGAGGCAGGGTAGTATTGATACACCCTCCGAGGTTAGGATGTAGCCCTTGATGCTTTATACTCCTTGTCGCTACAAAAAAGCGCATTACCTTCCACAGCAGACTCCAGAAATGTATGTTGTAAATGGATGCAGTTTAAAAACTAACCTTTGCTTTAGAGAGCAAGAGGAAATGAACTGCTGAGTGAGCAGCAATGTTAGACCTCCCAGTGGGAATTTCCAGCCCTTTCCCTCTTCCTTCCTCCCTTGGAATATATATAGCAAATGAGTAAATTAAGCATTGGGGGAGGAGGCACCCAAAGGGCAGAAGTAGTAATAGAGGCTGGAATAGCCTTCAATTAAAAACAGCCGACAATATACTGACCAATCCCCTGGGCACCCCAGTCGTACCACCACAAATGCTGGCCGCGGTAGAGATGTCTCAGACAGCTATGCCAGTGTTAAGTGGGAGTAAGGCTCCTTAAATAGCTACCAACAGGTCTTATTCGCTCACTGTGTCAACATTGAGGTTTTTTCCACCCTCTGAACAGGAAATATTGGTGAAGTAATTGTGTGGCAAACGTGTCAAAATGAAAATTTTTTTGCTGCTCTGAGTTGTTGGATCTATTTTAGAAGGAAGTGGATCCTATTCTTGTCATTTTGCATTTCTGTTCAAAAATCTCTAAGCAACAGATGAAAATCAGAACAAGAGAAGAATAGATTTGGTTAAAATTGGGGAGAGTATCACTCTCTCATGACCTTTATCACTGAAACAGTCCAAAAGAATACTTGTCTATGTTATGTTCTCAAAGTATCTGCATTTGGAGGAACTAAAGCAGTGTTAATCCCTTCCCAAGTCTTAGCATGCTTGTAAATCAGTGTGCATAATCCAGTCTTGAAAAGCCTGCCTTACTCTTACAAAATAGCCTACTTTGTCTCCTCTCATTCTGGGTGGTGAATAGAAGGTTCTGTGGTCCCAGTTCAATAAAATAGGTTTTTAGTGAGGATCACCTCAAAGTTTTTCACTCCCAGATGAATCCTTACAACTGTTTTCCTCTTCCCTATTTCTCTAATACAAGGAGGGAATGTCTTGTGTTACAGAAGAGCAAATTGCATTAATGTGTAGGTTAGCACCGCAAGTTGGCAAAAGATCTTGCTCTTGTGGGAATTTGTCTTACCTATGACAATTATGTATTTAAATATGGAATTTCTGACTACTTTCTTTATGATGTTTACTATTTGTCTGTGGATCAGGTTGTCCTGTAAACAACTCTACACTTCATCCATGAAAATTCAGATTGTCATCTTCTGCAACTTCTCCTTGCTAGCCTGAAGTAAGGCTAATTGAAGTATTTTCTATGTAGTTTCCGCTTTTTGAAGTGACAATCCTTAACCCAGTCAGATCTGGGCTGCTTTTTCTGGGGAATTAAGTTGCTCACTTCCCCAGTGTTGTATTTTTGTTACTTTTCTTTACTGCTCTGAAACCAAATGAATAGAAAGCACATTATCTACAGGATGTTTCTGCTCTGTTTGCATTCACACACACTCAGGTTTCCTATCTCCTGCTTTATGTCTCCCTAGAGCCAATTATACCTTTTTTAACTAGTCTTCTAGTTCAGCAGTTTCCCTTACAAAGTCATTTTTGTCTTAATTTTTATGCTTCTCACCATAGGGATAGTAATATCTGATGATTTAACCAGGTCATACACTGCACTAAGCGCAGATTATAGTATGTAACTTGCTGGAATGGTTTTCATGTTTTTGCTTTGAGAAGAGGTGCTAGAAATGGAGCAGCTCTCAAATAGGAAGCCGAATAGAAAAGACATTTTCTATATTTGACTTTTTTCTTCAGCTCATCTATTTTCTCCTTAAAAGCTGCTATTAGACTATGACAAATGATGTGAAAAGGCAGATATTGAATGGCAAGGTGGTAAAGTTGCTGATAATGCCAAGTTGTTCAAGACGGTAGAGACAAAGGTTGACTGAAGAACTGCAGGAGGATCTTGCAGTATTGAGCAACTGGTTGAGGAAATGGTGTGAAATTCAGTGTAAATTTGTGGAAGGTGACACAGAGGAAAATAGTTCCAGCTTTACAAATGAGATGCTGAGCTCTCAGCTGACTGCTAGTGCAATAGAACAGGAGTTGTAAGACAGTGGCATGAAGATATCCCCATATTCAACTGAAGTTCAAAAAGCAGAATGTTAGAAATAGAGAAATTATTTATGCAGCTGTACAAATCCATTATGCAGCTATGGGTTGAATATTGTATATAATTCTGATCTCATCATCTGGAGCAGCGTATGGAGAACAAGAAAAAAAACTCAGAGGACTGCTTAAAGATGACCAGAAGCAAGTAACAACTTCCATATCAGAATGCCTGAGACTAAAGCTCTTTAGCCTGGAAGAGAGGTGGCCAAGGTGGGAATACGATAAAGACATGTAAAATCCTAGGTGGCAGAGAAAGTGTAAACAGGTAGGTAGTGATGGTTCAGCATCTCCCACTGTAAAGACTGCATGGCATTGAATGAAGCTAGCAGAAGTCATGTTCAAAACAGCTGAGAGCCAGTTCTTCTTCATGCAATGTGTAGCTGAGCTGTTGATGACGTTGCAGCAGGATGTTGTTTATGTGACAAATTTAGTTTGCATTACTTCAGACAGCAACTGGACAAAGTAATGGAAGAAGCCTGTTAGGAAGGTTAAATACAAAGACGCCAGCTCTGGCTCATGAAGTCCCTTGGATGCAATATTCTGGAGGCTTGGAAAATTATTCTGGAATAATTTCATTACCCTTTTCCCCAGGCATCTTCTATTGGCAATGTAAAGGCAGGATATGGGGCTATATGACCCAGTATGGCTGTTCTTACGTAATTGAAGAATCCCAGTTGTCAGCTGGAGACTTGCTTTTGTTGACATGCTTAAGCGTTCTAATGAATCTGAGAGCAGGGCTTGTTTTTCCTATCATACTTCCTTCAAATATTCGATTGTTTTGAAGTGAATAATAGGTCTTCTTCCATAATCAAGAAGTATCTCCACTTTCTAAAAAAATAATCTCAGTGCCTAACTTTACAGTAAATGAAACATTTACTACCTCTGGAGTAGTGGACTATGTAAAATACACATTTATATCTTAGCTGCTTAAATTCAAGTTGAATATACTTGCTAGTCTTATCTTTCTTCAATTATTTCTTAACACTATTTACTATCTGATCTCTACTGAGTAATATCCATCACTGACCTACCACACACTAAGCACTGTCAATCCAGGTCCACTTAATTTATTCATAATCTTCATCTTTTCATTTACAGTTACCTTTCTTTGTAGTAACACTGACTTTATTAATACACCAGCAATCCAAACAGTGACTTTTTTGTAGCTTTAATTGTTTTAGAATATGAGTATTGAACTTGTTCAGTCTTATTATAGACTCTTTTCCTTCAAAGCTACATTAATTTTGCCATAACCCAGAAAGGGGATTTTCTGAACCTGTTACTTCAGTGAGTACATTGTTGTCTCAGTACTGGGCTCAGACATGTGAGGACTAAACACTGCTGCTAGTAGATCTGCAAAAACAAATGTAGCGACAGCCTGAAATGGCAAAGCTGTCCAAGCTGAGCTAGGAATTCATCCTGCCAAGGCCGGGGTTTGTGTTACCCTGGTTGTTTAGCAGCTGTTGGAAACGGGCAGTGAATGGAGTCCCTTGTCTGCTCTGCGGAGCCAATTAGAAGTGTCTGGGTTTAGCCAAGGGAAGTGGCACAGCAGCCAGTAACTAAGTATAGTGCGATGGATGTGTTTCTCTGACTTCATCCGTACGTATTCACACTGCCCCACACAAAAGTGGATCAGCCCATAGGACTGAGGAGGAGCAGACGACTAAGACTCCTTCAAACCAGGATTAAGCTGAATGTCAAATTCTGTGCATCTCCTAACAAGAATCTGCATTTTAAGAATTTTCCATGGTTCTGAAGTTAACACAGCCTGCAATTTTTGGGCAAGTATTCATGCTAAAGCTGGGCTTTTCTTGGATAAAAGGAAACACTGGTTTATTTTCTAAGGCAAACGTATCTCAAGGAGGCAAGATCACAAGAGTTTTAGTCAAATGAAGTAAATATTTTAACAAAGGAAAAGTCGTCTCGCTTCAAGAGAAGAAAATAGCTGTGGACAATGGCTTGAAAAGCATATTGGTTGCTGACAAATGAGGTTGACAGTTTTTTTGATTTATTTTAGCTAGAGATTTTTTTTTTTTAAACCAGAAGTACTTCAGGCTGTGTAGCTTTGGCAGTTGCTGCATATTCAGTGTGGGTGGATGGAACTGAGAAGTTGCATCTGTGCTAACAAGCATTTTGGGATTGCGTTAAAAATTAAACTCATTAAACTCATGTACTGGAAACTGAAGCTCTGTCAGCTCACCTGGGGAGCTCTGCCCACTGAATGTCCTCCAAAAGGTAAGCAGTAGTGTTGCCTGTTTCAAGCACTTGCAAAAATCATTGCATGGGCCTCAAGTCATGATATCAACTCAAATTTGGGCTGTTAGTTTGACTTTCTTTGACTCCCGAGATTAGAAATCAGCAAGTTAGATTCTACTCCTTCTTCCAAACTTTCCCCTCTAACTAGAAAGGCTAAAAATAAACTTTAAAAAGCCAGGTGAGAAACAGATTAATGTGGTCATTGTTCCAGGTGCTGAGTCTAAGGAGAGAACCTAATAATGTAGTACTTCTAGTGAGAGTTAATTATGTCACTTGGAAAGCAACTTGGACATATCTGTCATGTTAACTCAAAGGTGTGATCAGTCACTGCTTCATGTCTGCAAAATAATCTCTTACTAGTTAGACTTTGTTAGTATAGATATTTCCAGCTTGCTTAGGGGTTGACTGAGGCATGATTTTTCAAGTAGTCTTTTTGCAAGAGCTCACTGCAAATGTTTGTCTTCCTCAACCCCCTACCCCACCTAACACTGATTAAATACCTATGCATTTGATTTGCTTAGAAGTAGACAATATCTTGACTTTGAGCTAACCGGTATTAATAACTCTTCAGGAATTCTGTTGGAGTAAAGTGTAATCCACATTAAGCAACTTCTCCTTTCCCACAGTACTGATTAAAAAAAGTGCTAAATGACTTGCCATAAGCTGTCATAATGTTTGGCCAACCCACCTTTCCTGGAGAAGGACAGGGTGATCTAATCCTCCTTACCCTTCATACTGCAGATGTTTACTGGAACCTACCACAACTGAGGAAGAATGCCAAATAGACTTTTGATCTACATGTTCCCAGTTATCTTTGAAATCATTGAGTCCCTTCGTAGCACTCCCTTCCCTAGAACTATCGTTGTGGGAGTAGTTACTGTCTGTTATAGGCAGGATTCAGAGGAGCAAAGATTGGCGCTTCATCACCTCTGTACTCAATGGAAAGAGGTATGTAACAGAGCATCTAAAGCTGATGGTCTCTCTGCTTGTTTCTGGATACCAACAACTGCAAAGCTGTCTAGGTTTATAGCAACTGAACAAATCCTTAGTGATTAGGGTAGCAGACATTTTGATACAGTATTCAGGTTTTTTTAAGTAGGTTATATTTGTAGCTTGTCATTCTACAAGCCCTTTTTTGTGTATTATTTTAATTATATTAATTAGTTTTCCTCCCATTGCAGAAAAGCTTTTTCCATTGCCTATTGTGCTGTTGGCTTTTGCTTCCTCACTCAAAGGCACATTCAAAGAAGTCAGAAAGGTACTTTGAGTTGCATCATTTTGCTAGCTGCCTTTATTCCATTGAGCCTCTTTTCCAGAGTTTTGAGGTGAAGAAATATTATATATAATGAGAGCTTTTTTAATGAGTTAGCAGCTTATGTCCTGAATATGATCAGTGCTTGATCTACTTCGAAATTCTCTCCTGAAACAGCAGTGCTACCAAATATTTCAGTAGAAGGTTCAGTAACTTATAGCCCATATAGTTGTAGAAGTTACCTATGTGCCTTGGATTCAACAAGGAACGAGCAAACATTTTGAAATGAGTACTTCGGAGCTTAAGCTTGATTTATTTCATTCTGGATTTTGTACCAAAAAGGTATTTCCAGAAATTCTCTCTTTACAAGAGGAATGTGGAGAAATTATAAATTGTTGCATTAGGTAGACATTGGGGAGAAATAGCATATGTATGTCAGTGGCATCTGAACAAGGAAACAGGCTAAGGACACCTCTAAATGTTCGATGGCATTAACAAAGGGCAAGGATAATTGGGACCAGTGAAAAGACAACTCCTTCGTTCAACTTCTGCGAGTTTGGGGGCAGAGGGGTTGGTTTTGTTTTTTAATCTTGCATAACTAACCTCATATAAAGTTCAGGTAGCCACAGACAAGGTCTTGAATTTTTCACACGTTGGTATAACTATTTGAGATCAATTTGACTCCTTCCACCACTTAAATTCAGTGACACCAAATCTTGTCTTCACTTGGATTTTCTATCAAGCTAGGCAAAAGCATGTCTTCTAGATGAAGACCCACCACTTTAACCATGAAATAACTACAGGGAAGTACCTCATGCAGCAGTGTCCTAGGTTTCAGAGTAAATCTGTTCTTAAGAGAAGAGCTCTAGGGAGAGCTTTTAGGTTCTCATATAGTTTACTCTCCCTAACCAAAAGATCACTTTTATTGACCTTTTCTCTTTCAGAAATATTCTGATAATTGAGGCAAGAAGGTGCTATCACTTTAGCATAACTTCTTTTTTATATGATGTGGGCTGTTCACAATGCAGTTTTGTCACTGACTCTGAAGTCTCCTCCCATTTTGTCTCTCCCAGGCTGGGACCATAAATACAAGCCTATTCCTCACCCATCTCATTCTTGGTTTGGAACTGTATTTCTTGGCTTTACTCAGTGAGTTGTTTACAGTCCTTAAACCTTGCACCACTCTGTGGGAGGCCCAAAGACTAACTACGGATCTGTGCTTAGCTCAAGCAAACCACATTATTAAGAGTCTGGTTGCTCACAGGAGAGGAACACCTAGGAATGGCATTTAGTTAGGTTGCCTGTATTTTACTAAAGCCATATGTGAGTTATCTGAAAGCTTTTAATCTGATGTTTTTCATGGCCACATGCATGTCAGCAAAGAGACTATGTGGTCTCTTTAGGTAAGGGCTCAAGTCTGCTAATAGGATAAAGAAAGTTCATAGTTCTGCCTCTGCGATACCACATAATTAGCAGCAACTTGCCCTGTTCAGCATTGGTTGGCTTTTTAGTACGGAGTAAGCTTGCCTCAAGTGTTTTTGGTTAGTAGGAAGTGCTGAGACTTGGCTTCAGCAACAAAGCTACTGTAGAAGTTGATACTATTCCAATCATGTCAGCAAAATAGGAAACTCGCTCACTGCTGTATTATCAATTTTGTTTCCTCATATTCATTAAGACAGAAATCCTCCCACTAACAAGCTGGTTGAAGTTCTTGAGGTCTAGTGTGTGAAGTGAGGTACGTTTTGAAGATGCAGTAGAAAATGCCAGTTATACTAACAGTGATTAGTTCTTGACTGTCTTCTTGTGCTTTAAGTTGACCAATGCCTATTCCTTGGTAGTCTTAAAATCAAGCATATAAAATGAGTCTACATATGAAATAGCAACATGGATATTTATATTGATACTTAGTTAAAAACCTAAAGTGAAAATAAAGTGTAAGATGTGGCATGCGCAGGAGTCTTTGTGGCCTTGTATTCAAGCGTCCCTTTGTAAATAAGGGGCCTGTGAAAAAGCCAGAAGATAGAACCCAGTATATATACACCCTATGGTTTTTGGTTATCTCAGATCGAGACTGTGCAATAACCAGTATTTACCCTATAGCCCTTCCTTTGTCTCTCTTCCTTCCCTTGCCAAGCCAATCACTTTGGCTTATTGCCAACACCACCAATTCCCTTGCAGAGCTTAAATTTCTATTTACATGTTCTTTTGTTTGCTTAAGAGACATTGAGAGTTGGTTCGTAAATTCAAAATATAGCTTTTTTTTTTTTAGGAGCTCCCTGAGCTATACATTTCAGAGTAGTGTAGTCAGCAAGATTTCAGATGTTTACATTTAACTTTTTCCCACTGCTGGATGAACTAGAGAAATTTTTCCAAATGGAAGATTTAAATTGTGCAGGAAGGGTAAACGGTCTCAGGAAACCGCTTTGAACAGCACCATGGGGAACAGTCTTAAGACTTAAGGAAGAGCTGCTGTGCCTAAGAGGTGGGTTCTTCCACCGAGGAAGCTGGGTACACCGGAATTAAGAGTTTATATTGTGCCCCTACTGTGAAGGGAATAGGAACAGGAGGTTTATTGTGGTGGATGCAGGTGCCATCGTGATGGGCAAAAGGGAAAGTAACTATCTAGAAAAATTGCAAAAGAAATAACACTTATCTAAAAGTTAGGAAGAAAGCTGGATTTCTTTATTCTGCCTGAGTGGATTTGACAGGGACTTCCAAACAGCTACACGCTGAGCAGCGCAGCTGGAACGACATGGGGACGGCGCTGCCGTTTTACTGCCAAGGAAACTTGGAAAGATAGGCAAAGTGTTGCTCACAGCCACCCATTAGGCTTTGGCTGAGAATACTCTTCTGATAGAGGCTAAATACAATAGATTCAATAGATACATTTGCAAGTCACATTTTTAACCTAACCCAGCTTTCTGCTCATCCTTCTTTGTCCCAGGGATACTGGTTGCACATCTCTTGTATTTTAACTAATAAATAAGTTAGTCACTTTTTAAACTATTACAGTTAAGACTAATTTATTAACAGATCCATATGTAGCTTGCCATTTCTTGATTCCATTTCAGCCCCAACTCAAACTTGTTTGTCCCAAACCTCATCCACATTTTTTTCAGGCTATGCTGTCTTACAAATTCTGCTTATTCTTTCTGTATTAATGGAGATACTAAGGTTAGTTCAAATACCAGTGTATTTAAGAGTATTCAGTGTCCATAGGAGGGGAGAAAACAGTAAACTGTGAGAGACAAAAACCAAAGGGGAAGAAGAAGCAGCCCAGGAAGCTTGTAAGTAAAGGCAGGTTGGCCCCTAACAGGTTGCACATTGCAGGGCTCGCTAAAGCTTCATTTTGGAGGAGCAGGAGAGCAGATGACTCAGTTGTCAGAACTTCGGGAAGATGATGGCACATGGGGATCCCAGGATATTTTCTTTGGTTGTTTTTTCCACTTACATTAGGTGAATGCAGGGGGGATAAACTACGGCACAGGCCATATAGGGGAAAAATAACTCCTTGTCACTAGTTACCAGGGTGTCCACAGATTTATCTAGTGGGTTTTCAGTCCCATAACTTTATAAAACACACAAATTTGGAGCAAGCCAAGTCACTCGTTCCTTACCTTTAGTCTGTTCTGAGTCCTTATCACACGGTCCAGCTGCTTTTCTCACAGAAGAGCAGAGTTTCTCAGACTTAGAAATGCTGCTTTTCTTGCTGTGCTGCAGCAGCTTCCCTCCCCCCACAGAAGGCCAAACCTCTTGCTCCCCTTTGCCTGCCCCCCTTTTATACCTCTTGGTGGGCTCACCAGGCTCCCAGGTGTGAGCCGTCCATGGGGATTGCTTGTTCTTTAACCCTTCCTTGCCCACATGTTAAGAGGAGCCTCTCTGCTACAAATCATACAAGCTTTGCTAGAAAACAGGCTTTTCATCAAGCAAACCTTATGTTTTTGAGGGGTAATTTGATAGTGTTCTTTCAGAGAGCTCACCCAAATCTTACTAAAACAGCAAATTTGCAGCTCTGAATGGGCTTACTGTACTGTCCTTGCTTTCTATTTCTTTGTGAAATCCTAAAATGTTCAGGAGAGTTTACAACTTTAGTGCTTGTCCCTCTCTTTGACTTTTATTTTCATGAATGTTAGTTTCCTGTTGATTCATATAAATAGTGCTCCGGGAATGGTATGCGGAGTGGAAAATGAATCAATCTGGGCAGTCCCCTTAATGGATGATCTGTTTTGTAATTCGTACAAAGGAATTTCTCCAAGGAAACTGTTTGCTTTCTTCCAAACACTTTGTTGCCTAACTAACGGAGCAAAACCCTCCGTCGTTATAGCTCATCTCAATATTGTTTCAACTTGCGCTCTGGTCCCCACATCCTCTGCTTGTGCAGAGTTCCCTGGGAAGCTCCACCCTTACTTCCAGCTAATAACCCAATTAATCTGCAGCTTGATTGTCCTCGTTTCTCCTTAGCGCTTGCTTTCTCGTTGGCTGCCGGTCTGGTGAGCAGCGACCGCGTGCGCAGGGTGGCGTTTGTGCTGGCAGCAGCGGTCCAGGTCGTCTCGTGGCAAGCAGCCTCTTTGGCTTGCCGTGAAGCCCAGCATGATCGTGGGGACGGTCCTGCTCCAGTCCAGCAGCTATGGCAAAGAGGAGGGCAGGCTGCTCGGCTGCCTTGGTGCTGAAGCCTCTAAGCCTGGTGTGTCGGGGTTCGCAGGTATGATGCTCAGGGGCGTTATGCTGTGCCAGCCCTTTCCTGTATTGCTCTGGGTGCTTAGAGGAGGACGTGGGTCTTTTCAAGTCTCTTTTTGTCTTGTAGTACAAGACCAGCCAAGGAAGGGTGAGCGTGTGGGCTTTTGACCAGTTTTGAGGATTATTGAAATGCTTCATTTTTGTGAGCAGTTACACAGCTGGTATTTCAGAAAAAACACTTCAACACTTGATGTGATTCTGAAACTTAAGGCTTAGTATGTACTAGACTGTCCTCCTGTTGGCTCTTGGACACGAGACTGGTAATTGTAGGCTTGGCGGCGCGGGGTGGGGGACGCAACATCCCTTGCATGCTGGCTGAATAGGAAAAGCGTTCATGTCCGGAAAGAAGCATATTGTATTGTGGGAATAAAGAAAAGGAAGGAGCTGGATGAAGCATAACCTCCTTGCTTGATCATGTATTACTTGTACAATACACCAGGATGTAAGCTTTCCGTTGTGCAGGAAAGGAAAGTAGTAATATACAATTTATGGTTAGGCTTTAAAAAGTGCTGATATAGAACAGAACTTTCCACCTCACTTCCTTACTCTTGGTGTGAACTGAGCTTACAAAATATTCACTCAGAGGGGTATTATTTGTCACACATTTTGGTTACGCGAATGTTTCCTTAATGAGGTCTATGCAGTTATCGTATTTAACTAGTCTTTCTTATCCTTCCTTACATATTGGACCGTTTAGATCCCCACCTGTGTTGAACAGCATAGGTTATTACCTAATAATAGGTGCTTTCATACTCTGGTAAATCCCCAGTTTAACAGATATTGGGTAAATCTTGCTGTTATCTAAGAAGTGTCTGAGTCACTCTAAAAATGAGAGTGAAGGAAGTTAGTGAGATGTGAGGTCTTAAGAGTATTTGATTTTTAGGTGAGTACTGTAGCTAAGTGATTAAAAGTCCTCATCAAACACTAACTTCTTTTGGCTTTTTTTTTGTACACCGCGTGGGTGTTAGGAACACGTGCCAGCCCCCCAGGCATTCCCCGGGAAGTGGTGGTAGTCCCACATCTGCTCTGGATCCTGGCTGGCAGCTCGGCTCAGCACCGCAAACGGTTTCATGTGGGCAGCGCTGCTCGGTGCCGAGCAGCAGGTGGCCGTTCTGCCGGCCCTGCCGTGGCCGCCGTGCCCGCGGCCGAGCTGCCTGCGGGCCTTGCTGCAGCGGCTCGGTGGCTGGGCCGAAGCTGGGCTGCTTCGGGCTTTACCTGGCGAGTCCGTGGGGGCCGAGCGCTTAACCGCGCGCTCTGGTAGCTCGAGTGAGGGTTGGATGCTCAGTTCTCGCTCGAAAAAAAAACTGAAAAAAATGCACTGTGACTGTAAAATAAAACAAATGCATGTGTTTTTGCTTAAAGCCTTTGGCATTCCAGCAGATGTATAATTGGAAGTAAGTTACTTGAACAGGATTAAGGTATTATGGACCTGAAAGGTCGGGATATTCGCTGAAAGCCCTGCGTACTTCTGTGTTCGCTCCTTAGAGCTAGCGCAGATCAAAGTCAGATTTTGTGTACAGCACGCTTGCTGAGTGATTTTGCTTAAGCCACTGAAACACTCTCTCTAACACAAGGCGCTATAGGAGTGTGAAGAATGTATTATTTAATTCATATGTATTTTTTACTCCATAAAGACAGCTGGATTTAGGAGTTGGTGTTCTTTTCTGTTGCCACCTAGGCAGTTCCTAATGCTTAATAACTTGACATGTTTATGCACCCCCCCAAAAAAAACTACTGATATGTTCGCAGCAGGGCTCTAATGTAGACAGCTGGGAAGGCATTGGGATTTCCTCTTCTCCATGATAGTGCCACTTTTCTTATGCTCTTTATCTGATGGGTTAGTATGTTGTAAAACTAATTGCAATTGATAGTTAGGAACAAGAAGCATATGTTAATATTGCACCTGCAGCCAGTGAAATAACAGAGGTGAAATTTTGGTAGCTTAGTGTCTATACACTCCTGTTCTCGCTAGGAGAACCTTGGTAGGGTGGTACTTTGGCAAGGGGAGGGAGTTAAGCTATTAAGTAATTGCAAGATTAGCAGGTTATGCAAGCAGCGTAACTTGGAACGATTACCAGAAATGCAGTCCAAAGCCACTTAGCTGCACGTTTAAAAACAGAACACACCTGAACCATTTACTTTCTTGTGTACATATAAGAAAGTCAAAAAATTGAATGTAGATTCTGGTTAACCCCCTGCGTTCTGGTTTTCCAGGCTTGAGCTTGGTCATATGACACGGATTTGGCATATGTTTGCCTACTACTTGGCATAGGCCTCTTCCTCTTCTGTGTCTCACTGACTTCCCAGTTTTCACATCCTGCATTGCATTTAAGCTCTTTGCTCTCTTTGGAAGCGCCGTGTAGGCCAGCTCTCGCTCACGTGTGTACCTGTGTGAGAGTGGGGATGGGGGCAGTTTGGTGGTCTGCTTAAAAACATCCTGTGCCTGACTTCTCTGCCCCTCAGAATTGTGCCAAAGCAATGATTTAAAATCAAAGAAATCTTCAGACTTTTTAAAGGGGACTTTTTATGTTTGGTACATTTTAATTGAGTCTGTGTACGGTATAGTTCTGCAAGTTCAACAAGAGGACTTGGAAATGCACAGTGGGGCAGGAACTTGTCAGTTGTGCCATCGGAGGAAATATTTGTATTCTTGCACTTTCCTTTATTTGCCCCCCTTGAGCAGCCCACGTATATGAAGCTACATAATCTCTCTTTCTCGTCTTAATATTGAATTTTATTCTGCTTCATGTTCCTGGAAAACCTCTTTGTGGATTAGAAAGCTATGATGGTCTTAGCATTTTTTTTCTAACTCCAGCACTTATGTGAAGTGTTCGTTCATGTTTGCTTTTTACTACAGTTCTCTCCTAAACCTGGTGTATTTAGGTTATTTTTATCATCACAGGAACTTTGGGGATTTTTTTCCTTGGTCTACAAAACAAGCTCAAGCCTGGTCCCTTTGAAAACCACTGGTCTGAGATGTCCAGATGTGGTGTTGCCTCTCCCTAAAGGGCATACTGTGCAGTAGGAGCTTCGCTCTGCTCTACACTGGATTTCGATTTATTTACAATTGTACACAAAGTGATTTCCTCATCTGTTCTTTCTTTAGAGGCCCTGCACCGCCCCTATGGTTGTGATGTTGAACCCCAGGCACTGAACGAAGCCATCAGATGGAGCTCCAAGGAGAACCTGCTTGGAGCCACTGAGAGCGATCCCAATCTCTTTGTTGCACTTTACGATTTTGTAGCAAGCGGTGACAACACACTCAGTATCACCAAAGGTAAGGGCTCCGAATCGCCGAGCAGCCAGTAGGCTGTAAACACAGCAGCACGAAACAGCAAGTTGAATCCTCCTACAGTGGTTCTGCTGGAAAGGAGAGGAATGAACGCAGCTGGAGATAACGCTTTAGACCGCTGATGGCAAGCGTGCGCTCTCTGTCGCTTGTGTTAGAGGGACACCTGCCGGGCAGTTCTCCTAGTACAGCGAGGGCTTTGTGTAACGTTGCTTAACAATCCAGCCAGCTATTGCTGTTACTATCCTAAGCTCCCCAAATCGCCTGCCCTGTGAGACCCTTGCTTTGGGGAGGGGGAGAGAAGAACCTTTACATTATTGGTGATAACAGAACTCGCCACTCTCTCAACTAGAGCAAAATCAAGAATTTTAAGAGCTACCCAGAGATTTTTCTATCTCTATTGAGTATGTATATCAGAATACACCCTGTTGCACAACTGTTTTAAATCAAATGCCATTTAAGGCTTCAAGATGGAGGCAATCCTCAGCCCTCCAAAAAAAAAAAAAAAAGTCTTTCTGGTCTAAAAATCTGAACCATGGGAAGCTTTTGAATTGATCATCCAAACTGCAGTAAATTAGGAAACAGTATCTTAAATCGTTCTGTTATCTGAAACTTTACTTTTTAAATATTTTAAATAGAGCAATGCAATTATGATTTCACTGCCGCGGATTTTTATTGTTTGGCTACAAACGTAGGCTTAGTCAGCTGGTTGTGAGTGTCTGTCTTAATGAGACCCAATAGATTATTTTGCTTTTCTTCTTTCTGGTCATAGGTGAGAAGTTGCGAGTCCTGGGTTATAACCAGAACGGTGAATGGAGCGAGGTACGTTCTAAGAATGGGCAGGGCTGGGTACCAAGCAACTACATCACACCAGTGAACAGCCTGGAAAAGCATTCGTGGTATCATGGGCCAGTGTCACGCAGTGCAGCCGAGTATCTGTTGAGCAGTCTCATCAACGGCAGCTTCCTGGTTCGTGAAAGCGAGAGCAGCCCGGGGCAGCTATCCATCTCGCTCAGGTACGAAGGACGTGTTTACCACTACAGGATCAATACCACCTCAGATGGAAAGGTAAGGTTCTCTGGACAACACTGTGGGGAAAGGAAATAAGGACATTAATTAAGAGGTGGTGCAGATTCCTGAGCAGCAGACTGCGTTAGTTAAGGGAGGGATGTGCGTGAGAGAAAACAGGCCTACTGGCTTTTATTAATAAAAGAAAGGAACATCTCTCTTTATGCTGTATTTCTTAACTCCTAGAACACCGCTTTGGAAGAAGTGCAGACAGTATTTATCCTGGTTGAGAGCGTAGCTGAGGAGCAAAGCAGTTGTTTGATGCAGTGATATCTTTCCACTGGTCCAGTTGGAACAAGCAGAGCTTTGTTAAATCAACATTTTTAGCCTTGATCAATCACATAACAGTATGTTGGGTTAAGGAATGCAGAGACTGGACTTAACCTTTGGCTACAAGAATTCCAGTTTCTAGTCCTGTAAAGCATGAGGCAGGAGACAGCACTGCTCTTGAGTGATAGCCCTCCCTCATTTCCAGCTGCCGTCTGCTGGTAAAAATCCCATAGATTGAATATTCATTTGCCCAAACTGAACAACTACTACTTTAAATAATATTTCTCATACTATTTTTTTAACCCATTACAACTGTACCTGTCTTCCGCTGTTATTGAAAGCTTCCAGCAGCCTTCTTTTAAGTAGATTCCTGGTTCTTTCTCAACAGGTCTATGTGACAGCAGAAAGCCGTTTCAGCACCCTAGCAGAACTGGTGCATCATCACTCAACAGTAGCAGATGGACTGGTGACAACTTTGCATTACCCAGCACCCAAGTGCAATAAGCCCACTGTCTATGGAGTGTCCCCCATCCACGACAAGTGGGAGATGGAGCGAACTGATATCACCATGAAGCATAAACTTGGGGGAGGGCAGTATGGCGAAGTGTATGTTGGCGTCTGGAAGAAATATAATCTCACGGTTGCTGTGAAAACATTAAAGGTAAATTTACAGATTGTTTTGTACCAGTTATTCTGCCATCATTCATATTCAGGCATAAAGGAATTGTAATGTGTTCTCAGTTCTACCACCTAATGATACAAATATCTGATCTGTATGAAATCCATGCTTGATGGATGTAGAACATCATGTATGTATGTAGATGTATGTAGAACAAAGTTAGTGTATAAAACTTGCCACTGTGCATGTGGCTTGGAAACAATTTTGATATTTTTGGCCCTGCAAGCTCCTGCAGGAGCTGCATGTCCAAGTCTGATCTGTAGAAATGGTTACCAAGTCCACTTCTCTTCCCTCAGAAGAGATGTGGAGGTTTCTAAGATGCCAAAGGTGATGGAAGCATCATCTACAAGCTTTTCCCTACTCCTGCAAAAATTCAGCTTCTCCATTTATATTTCTTATCAAAGCCTTCTGTTTGTTTCAACATAATAGCTGCAATTCTAGGTACCTCCTACCTAAGGGAGCTTTGAAACTTAATTTTTATAGCTGGGCAGTGGAACTAAGTCAGTGACCCTGAGAGTTTTCCTCTCACCAGCCACGCTGTTCTGGTAGCCACAGTAGCTACCAAACAAGAAAGCATAGCACTTTCTGGGTACTGCATATCTGTTGCCTGGCCACGCTGCAGGCTGGCCAGCCAGCTTTTCAGGTGTGTTATATTCCTTTTTTGCTTTGGTAAAAGCCAAAATAGCAAAATGGACATGAGGATACTATCATTTATATTCAGCTAGAATACGTGGTGTTAAACAGACCTTGGTCATAAAGATAAATTTTCTTGTCTTTTGTCTCCCTGTTCATCTAGGAAGATACCATGGAGGTGGAAGAGTTCTTGAAAGAAGCTGCTGTAATGAAGGAAATCAAACACCCAAACCTAGTGCAGTTATTAGGTTAGTGAAATAGCTTGAGCTTTCTGTTCTTACTTCTGGTTTCTGTTAAAATTCTGGTTTCTATTATTTCTATTATTTCTATTCTTACTACTGGTTTCTATTAAAACGAAATCTGTCTAAAAGCAATGGCAGATATTCTGTATTTGTATAACTTTTTTTTTTTTAATCATGTCAGGTTATGGGGTGATGCTTTTTACAACTTACTCCTTTATATAGTGTTGGAGCTAAGATACACTAATTTTAAGCAAAATGTCAAATAGCAACTTATAAGCTAATAAACAAGTTCATTGTTGAGGCCTGACGATGCAATAAACAAGTTCATTGTTGAGGCCTGACGATGCAATATATACAAGTTTGCAATGTCAGCCTCCTGTTAGTATAAACCCTTTGCTTTAGCTGTGTTCCAGGAGTCAGTTATCAGTTAAGAGTCTGATTCCTTTTCTGCTTAGTTAAATGAGCCTTTCAAAATTATTTTCAGTCATTGTATTAATAGAGCAGATCAAAACATAAGAGCATTCAAAGTAAAAGAAAAATTACATTGGAAATGCAACAACTACCTTTCCTCATGTTTCCCATTTAGCAAATCAGAGATGTTTATAGAAAAAGCAGCACTAAATAGACCAGGTCTATCCATAATTGAGTAGAAGACAACCAGACTGCTGCTGCTATTGCTGCTGTTATGAGAAGGGACCACTGCGTATCACCAAATAAGTACATGAGATCAAGGCAGTGGAGATGCAAGTCAGATCACACAGCACATGGACAGAAGAAATCTTTAGGGTTTACAGCTTGGCTGTGCCCTGTTTATCTCACTGGCAAATGCATGATATGATGATCACTCTTAAATAATCCACATAGCTGTTAATTCTACATGTACAAAGATTCTTAAGCAGATACCCTAAACCTTTACTAGTGTTTAATTGCATCTGGACTTCTGCTGCTTTCAGGAGCAGAGCTGTCAAGCCAAGCCTAGGATGAAAGGAGAAATGTGAAGAATGTGAAGGATTTTAATAATCTCTACTATTCTGTACCCATTTAAAAAATGGACACAGATGAAGTGTCTGCCCAACCCTGTCTGGTACCAGGAGTAGAGACTAAAAGATTTCTGCTCAGATGCATTCTTGCCCTTCTGATGCACAGTGTCATTTTGTTTTACTCCTGTATGTGCTTAACAGAATGAACAGGCATTCAGCAGTGCTGTGGTGGGAAAGAGAATGTGTTGCACAGAGGTTTGACATGTTGCCGCCCTCCTCTACTAATACATGCTTTGTACATAATTGCAATGACTGTAGCAAGTAGTCATCTGAGGAATGTGCGAGAATGCTGCTTTAGGAGCAGGTCCCACAGTGCTGATCACTTACCAGCTAGCACACATGGGAGTGCTTCACATTACTCTGTAGTGACATTTCAGTCTGGAAATCTTGCCAGTTGACAGGTATCTCCTTCCAGTTGGCCACTCTTTAGCTTGAGGAGGAAGGAGGGGAGGGAAAAAACAGATCACAGATGTTCAAAATACCTCCTATTTCATTCTGTAACCCTCCAAAGAACAGAATGGCTCCTTTATGTATAGTATGTACAAATAGCAGGGCTCTGATAGACATGCTTCTCTCTATCCATAAAGTGGAAGGACAGATAGAAGTACTGAATATTAGGTTAGGCTTGCATTGATCCAGGTCTTGTAGAGGAAAGTCTTCAATTTTTCACAAAAATACTAATTGGTACAAAATATAACAAATGGATATTAGATCAGGAATATTGGTGAGCTAACGAAGAAAGGGAAGCTTTACTCACATGCTCCTTCCTTCTCACCGCTAGGTGTATGTACCCTGGAGCCACCCTTTTACATTGTGACAGAATATATGCCGTATGGGAACCTGCTAGACTATTTACGAGAATGCAACCGGGAGGAAGTGAGTGCTGTTGTGCTGCTTTACATGGCCACACAGATCTCCTCTGCTATGGAATATCTAGAGAAGAAGAACTTCATTCACAGGTGGGTAAAATCCCATTGGGCTGGTACAATCTCAGGTTGTAGTGATGGGTGGGCCACCACCATGGTGGCCCAGGAATTCCTTTTTCTGGGGAGTTTTCTTCCAGAATTGGGTTTCACAGTGGGACATCTATTGGCTGTTTTGGTTTTGACACTACGTCTTATCATCGTTAAGGGAGATTTGAATGGCTTTGTAATGTGTTGCCATTTAGGTCTTGGCACAGGCTTGCACTACCTTCGCCCCATGACTTTCATAGAAAACTTACAATCTTGTGCATGACTGCCTGACAGCTATGAAAGTTTGTTGGTGTCGCCAGTTCTGATGTCCCCCTTCAGGGCAAAGCATTGACAACCAGAATGTCCTATTTTAATCCAATCAGATAAAACAGTGCCATAAAGCTGTTACCAGTGTGTGATGAGCTGCTGATCTCATCCTGTTCTTAGGAAGCATAAACCTCTTATCATAACAGCTATCATACTGGAAATTCAATAGAATTTAAAGAATGAACCCTAATCTTACCGCTCTTAGGAATAACTCCGCTCAGTGTCTGACCCTATTTAGAGCAAAGCTCATATTGCCTTTACCTGCTGTATAGAGAGAGTGCTTCTTCATAAGAGAGAGGGACAGACTACTCAACTACAAAACTGTATTTAAAAGTGCTCTTGCCCCAGTAAAACAGTATGCTTTTTTCTTTATATAGGGACCTGGCAGCCCGAAATTGCTTAGTTGGAGAAAATCATGTGGTGAAGGTGGCAGACTTTGGCTTAAGTCGACTTATGACTGGAGATACCTACACAGCTCATGCTGGAGCCAAGTTCCCAATCAAGTGGACAGCTCCTGAGAGCCTGGCCTATAACACCTTTTCAATCAAATCAGACGTGTGGGGTGAGAAAACTCTACTCTAGTGTTCTGTTCCATTACATTTTGTTTATCTTTGATAGCCTGGAGAGTAAGTTGCTTTCTGGCCTGGGCAGAAACATGTGGGTAAGGAGGAGCTCAAATGTCAGGCTACAACATCACAATTCAATAGCATTTTTAGCATGTAATGTCTCTATCAAGGCTGGCCTGAAACATCTGCAAGAAAGAGATGCTGCCTCAAGCTGTAGTGAAGGCCACAATTTTAACAAGCAACACAAAAGACGAGGGCAGTCTTATGACCAGGATTTTTTTTCCTCCTTGTGCAGCCTTTGGGGTGCTGTTATGGGAAATTGCCACCTATGGGATGTCACCATACCCAGGCATTGACCTGTCTCAGGTGTATGATCTGCTGGAGAAGGGCTATCGAATGGAACAACCTGAGGGGTGCCCTCCGAAGGTTTATGAACTGATGAGGGCATGTAAGTATTTTCTTCCAGTTTGGGGGACAAAGCCTGGGATGGGTGGGAGAAATCTGTAATTAACAGTCCTTTGCTTTCTATGTGCCATTTTGTTAGCTAGTGTAGAAGTGTCCATGTTACCTGAGAGATACCTGGTTACTGACGCAAAGTAAGTCTGGTCTCCAGGGGTCAAGAATTCACCGCCGAAAACTGTCATCTCTATGAATACAGCTAGATAGCACATTGTAGCAAATTGTGCTAGTATTTTGTGAGTGGGACTCTTACTATGGAATCACAAAATCAGAAGAAAATTAATTTCTCCTCAAACACAGCAGCTGTGCAGGAGACCTGTAGCTGTGAAGGCTGCATAAAATGAATCCTCCAAGACACTGCTCAGCAGTGGCCATGAAAAGCTCCTTAATGCTATTTAACAAATTGAAAATCTACCAGCAAAAGACCAAAAGCCATAGTTAGTGTGCTACAGGAAGAGAGCAAGAAAGGTTAAGGGCATTGCCAATGTCCTTCAGTCCCAGAAGAGCAGAAAATATATTCAGCAAAAGGCTGAAAGGATCCTAGGAAGCAAACCATGCCATACTGTTGAGGAAAGCAGACAACTCTGAGTAGACCCTGTCAGTCTGACCAAGGTGGAAAGAGTCTCCTTGATGCTAACTTGTGCGACTGGTGTGGCCCTAAACGTACAACACACATGAACCAAGGCTTAAGGCAGCCCTCTATGGCTTGTTTGCAGCCCGATACCTAGCACTTCAGAGGAAGGTGGCAGGGAACTTAAGTTATGAAACAAGGATGGTTTCCTCACAAAATAGTGAGGAAAGAGATTCCTTCAAAATCCCTGCAGGACAAAAGCCAAAAGGCAGGTAATTAATATGATATTAATCCACCACAATATGAGCAGAATGCCAGTCACCTTTCACACCCCGTGGTGATATCAAAAGATCAGTGTTCCCAGGATATATTCCCCCAGTGTAGTTTGCTAACTATAGAAATTCCACCTTTTGTCATCATTCCATAACTTACCAAGCTCCATCTTAGAGCGATGTGCTGTCTTCCTCCTTCCGCCACAGGGTGCATGTGCACACATTTTTCTTTTGGAAGACTCTGTCTGAATTTCAGTATTCAGAGCATGTGAGCAGAATGTTGCCTGCAGCTTTGCGCACACAGTTATCTGTCACTTGGTAGATGAGTTCAGTCCCCACAGCCAGCATAGCAAACATGGAATTCTCCTTTGCCTGGAAAAGGAAAGTGGATGGGAAGATCAGAAAAGCCTGTGTTGATGGGAGAGACTGGGCTTTCTAAAATTGGTTCCTTCGCTCTCAAGACCTTGTTTGTTAGGATACGTAAGGGTGATTGCTGCTATGAATTAGTGCCTAAATGAATCTAAAGCCTACATAATAGTAGGAGATCACAGTCTGTCTGCAGTTCAGAGAGCTTAGGAATGTTCTGCCTCCTTGAACAGAAATAAAAATTGCCTTCCACCCTGCTTCAGACAGAGACCTTTCTTGCTTGCTTCAGGTTGGAAGTGGAATCCACCAGACCGACCTTCCTTTGCTGAGACCCACCAGGCCTTTGAAACCATGTTCCACGACTCGAGCATCTCTGAGGGTGAGTACCCCTTTTGCCTTATTTCTGAAACATTAGTTATAGTTTCACCTCCAGAATGCTATCTGGAGGCTTATGGACAGGCTCTTATGGCTCATCTGCTAGCCATGGAGGGCTAGCCATGTGATGAAGGCTTCATCCCTTACTTAATTTTTTAACCCTGTATCTGTAAATATGTGATCTTATTTACTGCACGAATACTGAATATACTTTAGAAATATTCCAGTGCAGGGAACAGTATAGTAATTCATTTGAGCACCAAGATACAAAGGAACAGATTTAAAGAATAGTCTCTTGTTTCCCAGACTAGAGCCTAAGGAATAGTGAGTGATAGCTGAGAGAGAGAGGAAGATACATGTGTATCATAGTCCATTTTTGACTGCAGAAATTACATGATGAAATATTATTCTACCACCTTTCATTAAAAAAAAAAAGTCTGCCTTAACCTCTGGATCTTCTACTTCACTACTTTTAGGAGCAAATCTGCGCAACTAAACTCTCAAACATAGTCAACTAGGAGATAAATACTTGTGAGAAGTGTGAAACTAGACAGGAAACGGGGGCAGAACCATCCATCCACTTCCCTACTACAGAAAAAAAACATATCAGATGATTGAATTCTACCAGGGAGGATTTAGAATAGGCACTTCACTTGCTCCCCAGAAACGCCAGCCAGGGGGTGGCCAGGAGATTTGTTTTTGTTGTTGTTTTTAATCGCTCACCTTGTATTGGTGTTGGGAAGGAAGCATGCTGTCTTCACTTCTAATAGGGAGATCCAGTGCTTTGTCTCAAGCAAAGGAGCTTAGATCCAGAGGGAACACAACTTTTGGGGATCCCAGCAACATCTGTATGCAGCACCTTGATTAGGAACAGAGGCAACTGCTTTCTAGAACTTTAGCTCTAGCCCGTGAGCAACCCTTACCCCAGCACAGACCTTCTCTTGTACAGATCTTAACCACCTTTTTTGTGCTGAATTTATAAAGATATAAATGAGTTAATTTGAAAGCATTAGGGGAGGTATCTTACCGTAAACACCTCTGGACTTGAGCAAAAACTGCATTTATAGATTACTTGCTTTCTTAGTCATGTACCTCTTCTTCCTAGTCTGGGTCTGCAGTAAAGACCTAGATTTCTTTTTCCCTTCCTCTGCTGGTCTCTCTTCCAACTATTCCCTCTGTTGTTTTTTTTCTTACAGAGGTAGCAGAGGAGCTTGGAAGAACAGCCTCCTCCTCATCCATAGTTCCCTACTTGCCCCGGTTACCCATGCTTCCCTCCAAGACTAGAACACTGAAGAAACAGGCAGAGAACAAGGAGAATATTGAAGGAACACAAGATACTGTGGAGCACTCAGCTTCCAGCTCAGCACCAGGTATGGGCATTAGGACAGTGGCAATGACGCCATGTCTTCTGGGATAGGTTTGCTGCTGGTGTAAATTGCCAGAGAAATAGAAGAAAGCGGAACAACATCTCACAACTGGAGATCTGCAGCAAACTATCCTGGCAGGGTGGCTTGTTGGCTTAACGTTTCAGTGAGGATGCAATTAAGTACAGTGACTTTTCTCAATTTGTACCCCAAATGCAGTACTTACTGTGTTATTACAGTAGGAGAGGCAGGGCTAGAAATCTCCCTGGCTGTGTTAACTCTTCTTGAAGTAGTGAAGTGGAGTGGTCAGAATAATGGAAGATTTGCTTTCTCAGGGAGCTGAGGCAGCTGAGGGACAAGATGACTGATGTGGAAGAAAGCAGGATGGCCTTTTTGTTTGGCGATGTAGAATGGTAAAGAAGAGGGTGGGAGTTCTTGGTCACAGTACAGGTGCCAGTTTTCATTGCTGAGAACGCAGAAGGACTACCCTTGACAACTAAGATGAGACCATGTCTGGGCAGACGCTGTTCAGACTTCTCCATTTTGCTCTCAGGTTGTGGAACAAAGAAAAAATCCTGGAACACAAAACACTTTTGTGGCAAACATGCCTGTGGGCTCTGGCTAGATGATTCTTCAGGCTTACTTAAGTTGGCAACCAAGTTAGCCCCCATGTGGCCCAAGCACTCCTTCCTGCGACAGGCCAGTGCTTTTAGCTGCAAACATTCAGGCATTCAGGCTGTTTGCCACCGCAGCAGCATGATCATTAACCAGCAACTAGAAAACGCTGCAGCTTGTTGGTTGTCCTTTCAATAAATCACATTGTATTTTTTTTCCTTTAAATTTGGTTTTGTTGCTAATTAAACAAGACAGCTTCAAAACTAAAACTGACAAAATACAGCAACAGATTTTCTTTTATATAACGGCTGTATTTAGGGAAGGAGGAAAAAGCACAGGAAGAGAGTAAGAAACTAATTGGAAGAAAAGAACACTTCACACTTTCTCCTGAACTTTCCCCTAAATGGTAGGCAATAAATAGACAAGTTAGTTATACATACAGAAGAAAAAATCAAAAGCACACCAGCACAAAAATAAAAGTGCTATCTTCCTCTCTCAGTCCATCTCTGCAGATCCTGGGCAGCTAAATATCCCAGGCCCATAAAACCCACTGCAGGATAGGAAGGTGGAAATGGAGAATGATTTTTTGGATTTGCATTTGTTTTTTTTGTCTAGGTTTTATCAGAAGCACACAGCCAACAAGTGGGTCTCCTGCGCTGCCCCGCAAGCAGAGGGACAAGTCACCCAGCAGCCTGCTGGAGGATGCCAAAGAGACCACTTTCACCAGGGACAGGAAAGGTGGCTTCTTCAGCTCCTTTATTAAGAAGAGGAATGCTCCTACACCTCCAAAGCGCAGCAGTTCCTTCCGGGAGATGGAGAATCAGCCCCACAAGAAATACGAGCTAACGGGTAACTTTTCATCTGTTGCTTCCTTGCAGCACGTGGACGGGTTCTCTTTTGCTCCCACCCAGCAGGATGCAAGCCTGGCGCCACCAAAGTGCTATGGTGGGGGCTTTGTGCCGAGGACCTTCTACAGCGATGACAGCAGTGGTACCAGCGGTGGTGGGGGCGTGAGCACCGGTGGCGGGTGGTCAGGCATCACAGGTTTCTTTACACCACGCTTGATTAAAAAGACACTGGGTTTACGAGCAGGAAAACCCACTGGCAGTGAAGAAGCTTCAAAGCCTTTTCCAAGGTCAAACTCTACATCTTCCATGTCCTCAGGGCTTCCAGAGCAGGATAGGATGGCAATGACCCTTCCCAGAAATTCCCAGAGGTCAAAAATCCAGCTGGAACGGACAGTGTCCACCTCCTCTCAGCCAGATGAGAGCACGGGGAGGGCCGGTGACCTGCTTCCCAAAAAGCTTGAAGAAGGCCCTGCTTTGACCAGAGAGAGACCAAAAGCAAAACTCTTGCCGAGGGGTGCCACAGCTCTCCCCTTCCGAACCCCCTCTGGTTCGGAAGAAAAGGAGGGTCCGGGGCTAGTAGCAGCTCCTAAGAGCAAAGAAAAAAACACTGGCCCACGGCAGGGGGCCCTTGAGGATGGTGAGAGACCAGGGTGGTCATCTCCAGTAAAGGCTGCAGCAATACTTCCAACCACTCATAACCACAAAGTGCCAGTCCTAATCTCACCCACTCTAAAACACAGTCCAGCAGACGTGCAGCTTATTGGCACAGACTCTCAGGGTAATAAATTTAAGCTCTTATCTGAGCATCAGGTCACTTCTTCCGGCGACAGGGACCGGCCCAGACGGGTAAAACCAAAGTGTGCTCCACCTCCACCACCAGTGATGAGGCTCCTACAACAGCCAGCTGCCTGCTCAGATGCAGCAGAAGAGCTGGGCAATACGGCAGGAGCGCAGCACGGACTGGAATCAAGCGAAGGGAGTAAGAAGGCGGCGGCGGCAGCAGCAGCAGCACCTGTTGGTGGAAAATCTGGGAGGCCCGTGATGCCTCCACCTCAAGTGCCTCTGTCATCGTCTTCCACCTCCCCGGTGAAAATGGCCAATGGCACAGCTGGCGCAAAAGTGGCGCTGAGAAAGACCAAACAGGCGGCCGAGAAAATCTCAGCAGACAAAATCAGCAAGGAAGCACTGCTGGAGTGTGCAGATCTTCTCTCGAGTGCCATCACCGAGCCAACACCAAACAGCCAGCTGGTGGATACAGGGCACCAGCTGTTGGATTACTGCTCAGGCTACGTGGACTGCATCCCGCATACACGCAACAAATTTGCCTTCCGCGAAGCTGTGAGCAAACTGGAACTCAGCCTGCAGGAACTGCAGGTGTCATCAACAGCTGCTAGCGTCCCTGGGGCAAACCCTGTCCTTAATAACTTATTGTCATGTGTCCAAGAAATCAGCGATGTGGTGCAAAGGTAGCTACTGTCAATCTGGGTAGGAGAAACACACATGGGGAGGGGGGGACTTTTTTCTGTACTGATGCTTTCAAAAGGAAAGACTGATACTTGAGTATGTGAAGTACCTCAGATCACTGAGTTCTCCTCACGTTTACAGGTTCATCTCAAAAATGGGGAGGGAGAGGGTAGATTAAAGCTGTAAGGGACAGAACACCAAGCATTTGTCCCCACCCAGTCAGTCTAATCTGCTTGGGTTGGCAAGGGAAGGAAGTCCTTGCTCCTCCCTTTGAGAGGTAGGAGAATCAATGGCAGGCTTTTTGCTAGGGGCAGGATGGTTTGCCACCTGATAGCGGGAGTACTGCAGTGGCTGCAGGCCACTTGGCTGTACAGATCCTCCCCTGTCTGCACTAATGCATGCTTTGGCCTCCTGACAACGCAAAGGAAAGGCACTGGGGCTCTGCTGGTACCAACTGCCAGGCAGTCTGAGCTGGAGCAGCTCTGAAGGGGATGGTTGCGTGCGTTTGGGGGCAAGGTCTAATGCACTGACAGTATTCAGAGCTGCTGGAGGTGGATGCACTAGCCCAGATGATGATGGCTTACTTCCACAGTGCTGTTGCTGCTGTAACGAGAACTGCAAAATGAGTTAATATATGAAAACTGTCCCTTTTCCCTCCCGTCCACCTCATCCATCACACGTTCTCATTTTCATTATACCTGAAGCATCAGGGATGCTGGGCAGACTTACCACTGGAATACCCCCTTCCCCACCACACAGCCTTCACTTGGTTGATGCCCATTTCTAGTGGTCTAGCACGGGTGCTACTTGATGGTCATATGTGAGTAGTTTGGGGTTCTTGCACAACTTGCCAGTGTTGTCATTATTGGGGGGGGGGGGGGGAGGGGTGTTGTTTTTTGTTTTTGTTTTGTTTTGTTTTTTAAGCTCTAGATTGTTTTTAACTTGTTACCAGGTTGACCTCCCAATTCTGTTCCATTACCTTGAGGACCCAGAGTAGGTAAGGCAGGGACCTCCACCACCTGCAGTCCCTGGCTGCTCTCTACATTCCTTTAGCAGTCAGAGTGCTGCTGCAGCCAGCTGGAAAACCAGAAAATACAGCCTCACCCAGCCTGCCGTGCCCCCTCACTGCTGCAGGCATCACTGGACCAGTCCCTACTCTGGCATAACACTACCTGCACACTGATGGCTTTCTGGGGTTTGCTCTATTGCCTACCTTGCAGGCGCTTCATCTTCCCTGCATACGAAGGTGAATAGTTATGTGAGCGCACGTGGGAATCAGCCAGAATCTTTTTATTTACTTAAAGACTAGGCCAGAATCTCATGCTGCAGAGTAGGCAATGTGCGCATATAACTGCACACTCCTCCACCTGAGGCTTGACAAAAACTAGTATGGCTCTGCCTTGAAGGGCTCCCACTGGTCTCCCATGCCTATTGACAATCCCAGAATGAAAGCAATCATGTGGTGGAGGTTGTCTTCCTCAGTCCTAGTGCTGTTTGTAGACTATTGTGGCCTCAAAGAGCCAGTGTCTGTGTATGTGCACAACTCCCTAGGATGTAAACGTACTGGCACATARGAAGACCTCAACCAATCACTTGGTTTGAGAAAGGGAGAAAACAGGCCTGGTACCTATCTCCAAATACAGATGTGCTCCTGCATGCTGCTGCTCACTTTTCACACTGTTGGTGATGATAGAGGATCTGGCTTGCTTTGCACCTTAAATCTTTTATTTTTGGCTAAAATGCTTTTTAAACTTGTTTTTGAAGTGTGACTGTGCTGCTTTTAATCTGAGCATTTAGAGTTGAGCTGGGGCATAAGCATAAATTAGAGGATTTTCACTTCTATTTCTATCTAGCAGCATTGCCCTGTTGGTGCTCAAAAGTAGGCTGGGCAGTCTCAGCATATGATGTCCCTAGTTTTTCCATGGAGCCTAGTGAGACAGTGGCCTGAAAATCTTTAGAAATGTGCTGGTGTCTGGGAATCCTCATTTTATTACTCTTCTGTGGTAAATAAAGCTGTGTCACGATGCATGAATGCGTGCCAGTGGAGCAGTACGAGAGGTGAAATGGACCACGTGAGCTTCACTGTCAAAGTGAAATGGTGAAAAAAAACAACCCCTCCACCATAAACCAGACAGACATTAAAGTGAATTAATTGATCTTACAAGGCAGTTTTACTCTGGTGAGCTGGTACCAAGTGGGGACAGCCCAAGTTAGCAGTCCTGACTGAGTAGCACCAAGCCCACCTGACAAAGCCTGCTGTCTAGCTCTGCAGTAGTGTGGAGCTTCAGGCTGCCCTCTCCTTAAACTCCAAACCTCACTGAGCAGCGGGGCAGAGGGGATGGGGGAAAGGCTGCACTGGGATTCTTCCACAGTAAGGCAGAATACCAAACCGTTATCTTGCAGACTTTACTGAGGGCTTTTGTGGTTTACCTTATCTCTTTCAGTCATCGTTATTGCATGTGTGCATCCCTGCACACCAAACTATCTGCCTTTGGAAAGGTGACCTGCAAAGGGAAAAGACTTGTGGTGTTGCTTCATGTTGCCTTTTAAACATCAAAGGGGTTGAAAAGGTATGTGAGCTTTTGTAGGGTCAGATACCCAGGTCTTGGCTGCCCTGGGAGACAATCTTATGGTTTCATCATTGTAGAAACAGACTGAAACTGAAGTGATTCTCAGGGGAAAGGTATTTTAACCAGAAAATTTTAAACCTATTGTAGACACTACTCCAATTCTGATAAGTATTTTGAAAGAAGCCTTTTTTTCCCCTGCATGCCACTCTCCCAGAAAAGCTCCAGCAAAAGTGCTAGAATAGCAGGCAGCTCCTGGAATTATTTAAACTTTCTTTCACCCCCCCCCCCCTTTTTTTTTATCCTTCTGAGAAAACTAATTGTGTCTTAACAAAGTACCTCCCAAGCACTAGTTATCCACACTTCCTTTAAGATGATACCTAATTTCTCCTTCCCTACTCCAGAGGTGGTGGACAGTGTGACAGAGCAATGCTCTGGTCTGGTCTGGGCAGTATCATAGCTCTGCAGTCTCTGAGCTGAAAAACCCAGCTGCTTTTAAACAGAAGCTGAGTGTTCCTCCAGCAGAGGAAAAACAGGGGAGTGGAATTTGGGGGATTTGCCTGTCACTGATCCTACGAAGAAAGTTTTCTTTGCTCTTAATGTATTGTCTTATTGACCATCAGCTAGATGGTGGTGCAGGTATTGCTGACTTGACACCGATTTTCCCCCCTAAACAGGAGGCTGCAGAATTGCTGCTGCCTCTGCTCACTCTCCTGCCCAACTCTGTTTTATTCCACAATCTGAATTTCCTTGTGCCCTCTGGCAAGGTAGCAAAAGGACAGTATCTTGGGAAGCTGATTCTATTGTAAGTCACAGGTCAATTTTTCTTCCTTCCACAGCCACTCTCCTAAAATTGTCACAGTTCTGTCTCCCCTCTGATAGATTTGGCTTTCTGTTCAGCTTTAAAGATCTCTGTTGTAGCAGTTGCTCTGCTTTCAGCCTTACACAGTATGGTTAAAATACCGTAAGGAGGAAGAAGCCCTGATACTTTTTCTAGTGAAGGGCACGCGTTGCTCTGTTCTTTGTGGACAAGGCATAAACACCTACTGGGTTTCCTTTTTTCACCACTGTGAGAAGGCCTTGTGTGGCAAGAATGCAATTGCAGCCTGGCTCCCTAATTAACTTGCACTAGTATGGGCTAGAATTTAAAGTAATCTTTCTTGCAAAAGGAGATGGTATCGAGTAGAGCCTGGTAATGCCAAGCACAAAGCACAGGGTCACACAAGTGAGTTGACTTGGGGCACTTTCTCTTCCTGCACTGTACACCCTTGTAACCCCCCAACTGGTGCACTCTGCTGTTTGACTGGCAGCACTTTGATTTAATCATACTTTTCATCAGTGCTGATAGGGATGAAGCTGAATTAAGAGTTTTGGTCTTGGGACTGCGTCAAGTTAAGCAGCTGGGAGAGCAGAATTGAAGGGAGCAGTGTTCCTGATGCAGAACACAGTGGGGAGGTGGCACCTGCATGTTCCCCTCATCCTCACACAGGACACTTCTTCCAAACACCACTGGCCTTGTGTCAGCGAGAACACAAACACATGCGTGTTGACCTCCAGTTGCCAGTGTGCTTATCTAAGAGCTTTGTGGCACACCACTCTGCAGGCAGCAGGAACTGAACCCCCCAGGGAGGGCTCTGACCACGGGCTCTGCAACAACTCCTCTGTTACTACTGTGGAGCAGAGCGGGGCAGTAGCTGTACCAGAACTGCCGGGTTCAACAGAGCAGCCCTTCTCGAAAAGGCAGAGGGTGTGTGACTGATCAGGTGAGATGGGTTACGTGCCCTTTGCAGTTGGTGTGTTTCAAATCAAGGAACACGGATGTTTATGTCTGTACCACTTACCTGACGCAGGCTTCCCAGGCAGCGGAAGGGCTTGGGATTGCGTTCGTTGGTGCTCTTGGGCAACAGCAGCAGTGACAAGCACTAGTGAATCAAGATGATTTTTTTTGCAAGTGTTTGTTACAGACTGCTGTTTTTTGTTTTAAAACACTCAACCCCAGCCCTGCTACTAACCAGTGGCTGACAGAAACCGAAGGGTAGTGACTACAGCATGCTCGGAAGCCTCCCGCTTCCGTGCGAATAGCACCATCCAGTACCTTGTGCAAGCAGATGTTCTGCATGGATGAGCAGTGGGGTTGCACTCCACTTGCCTGTAGCATAGAACAAAACCTTTAGCCTATTCCATGTTGGTAGGAAACACCCTGTTACAGGACACCTGACTTACCTGTAATATCTACAAGATGAGAAGTGTCTGTACCAAAGGAGGTTGCTCTTCCAAATGTGTCTGTTGTGCATGGGGGGTAAAGACTGATCAACTCAGCACGCTGTTTGTATCAGTAGTGAACTCACAGAGGACAGGAATGGATTAAACTGAAACACATTAATCACCAATCACTCTACCAGTGTTGTCAACTGTTTTTGTTTTTAATTGTTATTGTAATATATTTTGGTTGTTTTTCTAATTTAATTCTCTCACTATCGTCTGACTGTGAACTGCGAACAGTGTTAAACTTGATGTAAATAAGGCCCTTTGAAGGGCCTCTTTGCCTGTCGTTCCACAAAGTTTTGCCAATTTGCATTTTGTTTTAAATAAAGGTTGCAATATTTTATTGGCAAATAAACTTGAATATATGCTGCTTTTTTTTATTTTTAAAGTACATTTGAGCTTGCTCATTACTAAGCTGAAGTTTGTTATTTGGGCTTGAAAGGATGAGATGATTTATAAACCTGTTAATACAGGAGATAATTTAATTCTGCCAGTTTGCAAAGAAAAGCAATTATCTTTATTTACACCTTTAAAATGGAACTTAATAGTGCCATGGCGTGGTCATGGGAAAGTGGTTCCGGGTGCTGCAGCTGCATAATCAAATGCTCACTTAATTCTCCAACACACACCCTAGCGTGACCCATCAGAGTGCAGGGTCTTGCATCGTCAGTTTGACAGCTGCCCTCATTATTACCACCACCTTCATTTTGATCAATAAGGGCAAGAAGAACTGTTTAACACGCCAACTTCTTACCAGGCCACCACTGTTGAAATGCCCGTTAAAGTGACTTTCTTCCCCTCTAAGCAGCAGTCTAACCTGGACAGCTGAGGATTCTTTCCTATTTAAAAAAAAATCTTAGGTCACCCTGTCTTAGTTAATTTTCTAAGCAAGTTAGTTAGTTATACCACAGAACCTGAGGTGTGTGCTCCTGTCATGCTGCATTCCCACTTTGTCAGCTGCCTTCCCTGTGCGCGTCTCCCTCTTCTCTTTCTCAGGCTGTAGCATTAGGATCAAGACTTGTGATTAGATGATCATCCATAAACCAAAGCTCAGAAACGCCTCGTAAAGTGCAGGCTGGCACAAACCTTAAGGTCCAGTCTAGAGTCAAACACCAGATAGGTTTAAAGTAACTTTGCATCAAGAGAAGAAAGCAGCTGTTCCACCTGCCTGCCTTGGACTATGAAGCCTCATTAGATAACGGAGCCTGCAGGCCAGGAGGGAAACACTAACTCAAAGTCTGCAGTAGTATTAAGTATGTCTGGTCAATCTTTGCCCAGGGGTCGTGCTGCTCACCACTGGCATCGCAGAGCGGTTCAAAGCTTAAAATAGATCAAAGGTCCACACATGCAGCGTCCAGGTAACTAAACGCTGTCCTTGGCATGTGCTGTTTCACCTGATCTTCCTTAACATGGCTGTGTTGGAAGGGAGTTTTGACCTAGAGGTCACAAAGCAATTCCTGTAATGCTGTTGAAATTTTTTGGTCCTGCTGTAACGTACTTATCATTTGGCAAGTACCCAGACAGCAAACAGCCCCCTTGTGTAGTAATGCTGATACCAGCCAAAAGCCACAGCATGCAACATACTTAAACAAAAAAAAAGAAAAAAAGAGAATAAAAAATAAAAACCTTACTCCATCTCTGAAAACCAGAACTCAACTGCAACCTGTTCTTTCGACCACTATCCTCTTCAACAGCCCTTTGTCCTTGAGAGGGGAGTTCGCCTCTCCCTAAACCAGTTCCTGCAGCGAAGCAAACAGCCCTCCAAACTGCTTAGAAAAATAACTTTAATGTCAGCACACACCATATGTTCACCTCATCCCCACAGCTGCTTCCATACAATGGAAGACTCCAATGAGAAGGGGGAGAGCAGGGACACTAGAGCAAGAGGCTAAGGATCTTGCATCTCCAGAGGAGATTATTCAGTCATTTTTTTCATGCAAGGGCCTCCTTACTCAAAAGCATGAACCTGCCACGCGTGCCCCTGAGCGGCAGACAACCTTGTGAATGCAGGAGGGCAACAGAGGAGACTCCAGCAAAACAGCTGGGTGCAGTGTGAGAGGCTGTAAAGTGACTGAGAAAGCTGGGGACAGGGAAGAGGGAGCGGTTTCTGCCGGACTGTCTCAGTAACACCAGTCTGTCCAAGGCCTTCATTACATCGTAACTAAGCAAGGATTTGGACATCCCTGCTCACCTGAAGCACAGCACCTGTCAGCACAACCAAAGCACTACTTCAGACTAATACCTGCTAAAAGATGGGACTTAAAAACAATGGATGACTTAAAACACAGGCAAGTGCAGGCTGCCCCAGTGTCCCATCAGTCAGATTCAGCAGGGTGCACCTCCTTCCCTGCAAACAGCCCTCACAGTAACAAGGAGTGAAGTTTCTGTCCCTGTGCAAGCGTGCATCTGCTTGCCTGGTCTTGTGAACGGAGAGCAGCTCCAAGTATGCAGAACCACCTTCATCCCTGGCATAGTCCCACCTGGCGATCAGGGAAGGAAGTAATTGATGCGCTGAGATACAGATTTACAGCCCTGTGCTGAGAAAAGTTTCTCCTCTTTGGGGACAAACACCATCATCCTGGCCACCTCGTCAAGGGCTGCCTCTGTGTATGGAAGTCCACGGGCCAGGAAAGCATCCCTTGCACACAGTTTCACATGGCGATACTCCAAGGGCAGGAATGGCACAAAGAAGTCAATGAGGTTCTCTTCAAGGAAGTGGCTGCGGGCGTAACCGTTGTCTGGAGCAAAAACCAAGACAACACAAACTTCAGCACAGCGAACAGCCCTGCTCATTACCATCTGCACTCCCAGAGCTTCACACAGCTTAGCCAGGCATTAGGAGAGACTGTGCAGTCAGGAGAAGCCACCTTGATAAGGAAGCATGGGCCAAAAGATGCCAGGTTGGTCTTGCTGGGGTTACACCTTTCAGCTGAGATCTGGCATCCCATTGCAAATACATCTGTCTCTCCTGAGGGGCTGTCTCAGATGGCTCATCTGGCAGAGAGACATCCTTCCACTTGTAAAAAGTTGTCCAGCGCTTGGTCTGAACGCAGTTATGTCACCATGGCTTACCCACCAGAGGCCAAGAGGAGCCTAAATTCCCTGAGGAGCCCTGATACCTCACTGAGACATCAGCTCCCCCTTGGCACAGCCTGCAGGAAAGGCTCCCTTCCACAGCGTGGCTGTTTCCAGGGGCAGAAGGGGGCAAGAATGCCTCCGCAGCTCCCTTCTCTCTGTGCCTGTACTGCGGCGGTGCCACGCTCACAGGGCTGTGCTTACGCGGATCAGGTAACAGATACGCAGTAAAAATAATCCTGGGGCCGGGCTGGAATAAATGCTTGTTCCCTGGTGCACACACCTGTGCAGCACAAGGTGCGCATTACTGCATAAGCAAGGACCCCAGCCGGCACGCAGGGCAGCCTGCAGTCAGGCGTGCTGCCTGCTCGCGCCACCCCACCGCAGCCCAGCTCTGTTACCTGCAGGTTCCAGCAACTCCAGCCGCAGCTGCTGCTCCAGGAACTCCAGGGAGATCTCTTCCCGTGCCCGCCCGGCTCGCCAGAAGTCCAGGGCTACCTCGTTGATGGTGTTGCCGCCAATATTGCTGCAGAGACAAGGGAAGTCACTCAACCCCACCACCAGCGACAAACTGCTCAGAGCTGCCAGCAGCTTCCCCTGCAAACAGGCCTCAACAATCCTGTTAGCAATAAAGGATTTACTGTAACAGGGTCAGCATCCGAAACATTCACATACAGAGGAACTTGCTTGCTTCCCAAAGAGCCCCTTTCTGTAGGCATCTATAGAACAAGTATCTTCCACCTCGCCAGCAGGGATCCTGGGGTAGCTGCTTTCTCTCCCAGGGTGGCACCAGGAGCCAGCGGAGTGCCCCACCATTTGTCAGTCTCCTCTCCTGGCTGGGATGCTATCGACTTTGCAGGTGACACTTGGCCTCACACCAAACTCTCTGCCACTGAAAGTCCAAGTCAGAGGGCAGAGCACATGGCAGGAGTCCCACTAGAAGCAAAGGCCCTGGGCAGCTATTCAAGCGGCAGCCCAGGACTTGGCAAAGCATCCCCTGTCTGAGGGACAGAACAGCTGCAGTTCCCATTTGAAGACTCCTCTGAAAACCCACTACGGGTGCAGCTGGATGCCCAGGGACACAAGGTCCTTACAGCCGTCGAGGCTCCAGGGCAGCCCCCTTATCTCAAAAAGCAGTGCCAGGCCAGACAGCCTCCGAGCGCTGGTGAGGGGTTTGCAGCGGCTTCGGCAGCCGCTGGCCCCCAGCAGTGCTCTGCTGCCAGCGACCTGGCGATACTAGAAACTAGCTGTCCATGGGGTTTGTGTAGGCAGGAAGCAGAGAGAGGAACCTGGCACGGGGCGACTCAGATCCGAGACCTGTTTCCTCTCGTGTCAGGGACTCTTGACCCCTTCCCCAAATGGAGGGGAGGCAAGATGAAAAAGCCACCCGTTTTCCCCCCACTGCCTTGCCAGCACAGCTCGTACTGATCCTGCTCCCCCCTGGACTGCAGGAGAAACAGCCCCTTTTGTTCAAGGGGACACAGCCAGTCCCATCCCATCCCTATCACCCAAACCTGGCCAAAGCTGCAGGACCAGGCCAGCATCCGCACGCGAGCCCGGGGGGACAGCCAGCCCTCCTACGGCAGGTTTGTGTCACGCTGCCACAGCGTATGATGAAACCACCCCAAGATTACACGCTGCTGCAGTTCAAGGCAGCCTGCTCCCGTTTGCTTGGCAGCATGAAGGGGCTGACGTAAGGAGAGCTGGTCCAGCGCCGTGCCGCCCCTGCAACACGCACCCGCAAGGCTCGCGAGGCAGGGCACGAGGTCTGCTCAGCACGGCCGGCAGCACGGCCGCCCGGCCCGCAGCAAACACTCCAAATGGGAAAGGGAGCGCAACCAGGGAGAACTTGCCCCTCTACCCACAGCCCCTGACAGAGGCCTACGAGGACAGGACTGAAATCTGGTCAGCTCTGCAAACACCAGGCAGAGACGCAGGTCTTCCGTAAGGAGGTTAGAGCACTTGTCTGGATGGTAGCGGACAGGGATAGAAATCCCTTTTCATACAGAGGGGAAACAGAATGTGGCTTCCACATCTGGGGCAAATGTTCTACCACCTCCTGCCTGTGGGAGACACCTCTTGCCAGAATCAAGCTGAAGGCCGTGAATCCTAAACGGAGAAGCTCAAGATGCTTCTCTCTCCTTGGCATTTCCCTACCTTACACCATAGTTTTGGTGTGTCCCACTTCTCCCTCCAGATGCTGTTCTGCCTAGGCCTGAGTCAGGGACAGTATCAGGGTGCAGAGATGTCAAAGTCCTTTCTTCCTCTGGATAGAAAAGGAACCAACCTCCAATCACTAAACCACAGGATGAGTTGATGCTAGGATGAGCCCTTACAGCACAACAGACTAACAGCACCTCAAATCCAGTCTCCAGCCACAGTCAGACAGGTGAGAGCTCCCCTTCTCCCACACCTGACTAACACTGCAGTGTTGCACAAGAAGGAGAACTTCCTGCCAAGGCCTGCAGCCCCAGCTTCACTCCCCAAAGGATGGGATCTCCCTGCTCAGCCGTTCAGGGTGGCACCACGCTGGCTCTGAGCTATGACTCTTGCTGGTACGCCCTGGTTCCTTGTCTCAGAACCTAGACACCGGCTCAGGTGTCCCAGCTAAGCTGGACCTCAGCTCCTCCTGTAACTGACCTGTACCCAGGGAAGGTGGCCAGCATCAACAAGTAAAATTGACCCTAGAGGCAAATGACCCTCGGAGGCACATCTCTTTCCCTCCTCCAAACCTGAGCTCCTCATATCACAGGCCCCAAGGACAAAATCAATCACTTCTGTTTCTCCCCATGTGTTTGGGGTGCCAGAAATCACCTGAGGAAGAGGAAGATGGATCTCCGGTAATCCACCTGGCCCTTGTTGTCATAGCGAGCCATGAAGGGCTTGATGGCATCCAGAAGGCCAAAATGAAGTTTCTCTGCTTCATCAAAGATGAACAGGGACTGCTTGCAGAGCTGTATGGTCTCGCTTATTTGCTTCTTCAGCTGAACCTGCAGAGCAGCAGGGAGGAGTGTGAAATGCCTGGCAGCAGTCACAGCTCAGCCAGGTAGGGGCTGAGCCTAGACCATCCCCCTGGCAACACCATGCCCCATGCTGAGGGCTCTCACCTTGTACGAGTCCACGTAATTGTGATGGGGGAAATGGAAGAGCGAGATGAACATCCTGACACATTCACTCTTCAGCCCATCCCGATACAGGTGACTGGCCACCATCCGGGCCACAAAGTTCTTGCCTGTGCCAGACCAGCCGTGGAAGGACAGGACCAGAGCCTTCTCTGGCCGCGGGCTCTGTAGAAACCCTTGCACCGCCCGGACAACGACTTCTTTGGCCAAGTGCTGCCCATGGAGTTGGCCACTGAGGTCCAGTTCTAGCCCTGCAGGAAAGGGAGAGAGCAATAGCTCAGCCTTAACCCCCCCAAGTCCAGCTGCTGCTGCTTCAGGTGAGAATAAGAGGAGGAGACAGGCCACAGAGCTAAGCCCACACAACCCTACTGGTGGGGCTGGGGCTTCCTGACTGAAGGGTGTCTGAACTGGTGTTAAAGCTGCAAGGTTAGTGAGGCAGGCAACATTTAAAAAAAGTATGAGCACAGCACAGCAAGGGAGAAGCCTGTGCTCTGCCTGCATCTGCCACTGACTGCAAAAAGACACAAATCTTCCACTGACTCCATTTTTCCTTTGGAAACTGGAGGAAATACTTGATGACTGTTAAGAGAGCACTGAAACCTAAATGTCCTCATGAGCTCTAAATACCACTCAGCAGAGGGCAGGGATACCAGAAGTCTCAGCGCCAGTAAAACGCAATGACATTTGCACACGGGTTAACATGCAGGCCTCAGTGTACCCTCCCGGCCTGCGACTGGATGCTGGGTCAAGCTGAATCCCACTGCACACACCCGGGGACTGCAGGATGGACGAGGGCAGGACTTGCGGAGAACCAGAGCAGACATGCCGTACAGTAAGGGACATACTCTCTCAGTCTCAGAACTACAGAGGTTCTGAAACAGGACTTGGCTCAGCTCCTCAGCCCTCCCCACCTGCTCAGCACTCAGCCAAAAAAAGCCCTTTGCTTACATCACTCGTTAAAATATTTTTTTTAAAGCAAAAGAGGAGACAACAGGGAGAAGCAGCAGAGAAAAGCACTGACTGGGGTCTCCCACGGGACAGCCCAGTACCTACCTGTGATGTTGTTGACCACCCTGCAGTCTCCTGTCTCACAGCACTTGCCAAAGCTGCAGTACCAGGCAGAGAGGATCTCTAGGTAATCCTGGCCCACCAGGGGCAAGCTCCAACCTGGGAAAGGACAGCAGTCAGAACAGAGAAGTGCCAGCCATGGCTTGTACCTCAGAGGGGGAAGAGCCCCACTCGCTTCTGATCCCCCCCCAGACACGAGCTAACAGCTCACTGGTGCCGTGTATATCCACAGCGAAAGCAGTGAGCAAGGGGACACGTAACTCACGGTCACTCAAGTGCACGTGCAACCCAAAAGCAGCTGCTGAGACACAGCCTCTGCCCTATCACTGTGTGGAAGCACAGACTCCCGTGAAAAAAGCAGGCAAAAGCAGGCTGTGGGACAAACCCACAGCGTGCCGAAAAATTCAGCAGGAATTTTTCCTTCAGCAGGAAATGGGCATCCCCTTCCCTCCCAAAGAAATACCTGCTGGGCACTACAAGCTCCTCAGGCAGACGAGAGCTTTTTGCATCAGAGCTCAGCTGGGCCTTGTTAACTGTCACCCCCTCCCAGAGGCAGGGAATCACGCACTGCCCCACCAGGCCCCACACCAGGCCGGGGTGCGGGGAGGGGGGATATTCACGTACCCGGCAGCAGCTGAATCAAGCAGGCAGAGCGCCACGCGGGGTACGAGCACACTGCCCTCACCAACGCAACGCATCCCTGCTGGGTAACCCTCAGAAAGGGAACTACACCAGTCTGCAGGAGCTGGAGGTGCGGACCCCCCAGCCGGCTGCGGGAAGGGGAAGCAGGGTCTTTTACGGGAGAGGGAGAGAAAGGAAGAAGGTTCTTACCCGGACGGGGACTGCTCTCGTCTTCCTCCTGCTCTTCTTCACAGCCCTCCTGCCAGACCTTGCAAGCCAGCAACTGCCAGTACTGCTTGGAGAGAGCACCCACAGCTCCAAAGTGCTTCTTCAGGGCTTCGTACCTCGCTCTGCCCCATGGTCCCCCCTCCGCCGCTGCGCCCTGGTCCTCTTCCTGGGGACCCCAGTTTTCCCCTCTGCTCCCCAGCCCTTCAGAGCCCCCCAGCAGCAGCAGCAGCGAGCAAGCCAAGCCCAGGCAGGGCAGGAGCACGCTCTGGCCCATGGCTGCTGGTGGGGGACCCACAGAGGGGGTGCGAGCTGACCCTCCGCCCTGGCCGTGCTGGGTGTCCGCAGGCTCCCATCTTCCCTTAAGCCGCGGGAGCCGTGATCTCACTTCCTGCCCGCCTGCAATTGGAGCCGCTGTGGGAAAAGCCATGGGGTGGGGTCACCGACACGGGTGGGCCTGGCCCTGCCGCCTCCTTCACCCTGCCTCATCCCTCCCCTGTCCCGTCCCCGGACCCTGACGCACTGAGATCCGCACTGAGATCCCGCGCCTCTCCGCCATTCCCCCCCGGCTCAGACGCGGCTTCCTCCTCCTGCCGCGGTGCAGCAGGAAGGACCCTGGCTCCTGACGGGAGACACTGGCGACTCTGCACATCTCAGCTCTGCACACGACTCGGACGCCCTCGCTCCCCAAATCCCGGCTTCTCCTCACCAGGGAGGAGACGAGCAGCTTCTCTTCCAGCAGTTTTGGGAAGATGCCCGAGGAAGCAATTGCCTCCTCCCAGGCTGCTCCTGGCCCTGGCCCACACAGGGCTGCGCCACCACCGGGCACCATGGGGCTTCTGCGCCCAGACAAGCTGCAACAGCAGCACTGCCTAGCGCCTGAGGAAGGCAAAGAGCCTCGCTTCTAAGCAGCCCAATAGCTCGACTGCCGTTCTGCTGCCGAGCAGTTACACAGGCTGCCTTTAGTGGGGTTTGTTTCCAGGGTTAGGTTTTTTCCAGCAATATGCTTGCGTGTCAGTTTAGCACTGAAATTACTGATTTCTCATTTGTTGCAGTTGAAACACATCCCTGGTTCAGTGGAAATCAGAATACTCCAGTGTCACCAGGGACATGAGGTAGGACTTTGGGGGACATCTCTACCTGCCTCCTGTCTTGCTGTTCTCAGAAAACAGCCGGTTACACAGGCCTATACACATTGGCAGTTGTTGTTCATAAGGGTTATTTCCAAGGGAACACAAAAATAACAGGCATAAACAAGGGAGCAGGAGGGAGTCGATGAGTCAGACCGGCGGCACAAGGAGCTGGGATGTGCTATCCAGAGAGTATTTGTTAGTTGCTGTGGTATGAGTCCAGTAAAACAGTTTAGCAGTTAGATCAAAGCTCTAGGAGAAAAGATCTTGCTGCTGGCTCTGGGATGGGCCTGCTGTGTGACTTTGGTAAGCCTCATTCCTAATCTACCCTAACAGGTTTTGCCGTTACACTTTTACATCAGTGCATCCTTACGCACTGACACATCCAAAGACTGACACAGGTAGGGTGGGCTCCACTCAAGCAGCTAGGAGAAAATTTCAGATCAGCGCAGAACCACACGAGAACAGAGGTACAACTCCTCACCACCACAGCTAGGCACACCACCAGCAACCATATCCCAGTTTCTCCAGCAAGCTGTAAACCCTCTCTCTCTGTACAGGGAAGCAGTGAGTGCAGTTGTTAGGGCTGGCTGCCTGTGCTTCAGCAGGAGATTCTGGGATGATATGCAAAGCCTGGCTTTAATTTTGGAAACAGGTAGTAGGAGGGGCACAACTCAAGCCTCCAAAGCAAAACTGGTAAGTGCTGTCATGCTAAGTACACAAATTGAGCTGTGTAGGGGAGACGAAATGTGGGTAAGCCCCATTTAACATGCATTTTACCATAAGTTATACCTACTGCTGGCTTACTCTAAGATACTAACATCTATACAAGTCACTGAGCATCAGGACAAGTTCATCCACAACTTACCCTACTAACAAGGCTGAGATGCATTGCTGTGGACACAGGAAGAATTTCAAAGACACCCTAATTGCTCAGAAAAATAATAATGAAGTGGACACCTAAATGCAATTCATCTAGTCTGGCAATTCATTCGTTCAGGTGGACGGGGAACCGACTTTCTGGCATCATCAGGGCATGGAAGGGAACATAAGGCCACCTAGAGGTGGCTATAAATATTACAGATCTGCATTAAAAAGATTAGGTATTAACACAATTCCCCCTGGTCTAGCTTAAAAATAATCTATGAGGCCCAGACCTTAACACTTATTGCAATAATTTAACTAAAACAGAACTAAAACCAGTACACATAAAAATCAATTAAAAAGCAAAATTACTGTAGCCATAGCAATTTAATTTAATTTGCTATCAGCCTTTTTTAAAAACTAATTGAGACATCTGGCAGGTTTCATCTATATAAGGTTTATAAAAAAAATTCCTAGCCATTACATTCAAGGCCCTGTCTCCTGCAAAAAAGTGCTTTAGCTGAGAAGCGCTTATCAAGAGGGACAGACTTCACAAAAAATACCTGAGATGCTTCCATGTCCCAAAAGGAAAAAGTTTGAAAAAGCAAATTCTGAAAGATATAAAGACTGACTGTCCATCAAGACACCAGCTTCACAGTCCTACAGCATAATTCCTCAGATGTTAGCTTCACTTAAGTGCAGCATATCCTAAGAGCTAGAGGGGAAAATACGAGTAGCTGCTTAGCAACCTGCCAAGTATCTGCTGTTTGACCAGGCTCTGAGATTAACAAGACACTGAAGGAAAAAAAAGAAATCCCCAAACCCATCAACTAATCATCAATTCTCTTTGCACGGCCTCAGGCAAGCGTGCTTTCGTGATGATATTACTGTAAGAAATTATGAACAAGGAGTAGCAAGGAACCTGCAGAACCCTGGAAGACATCCCAGTGCATTAAACTGAGAAGCAGCATTCATACCTGACCTGGGAAGGATGGGATCTAGGAAACACAGCAGAGAGTGAGCACCCTAGTACATCTTGGTGGCATTATGTCTCTTCCTTTTCTTCCCCTGGGCTGAAACTCCCTCACTATAATATTTACTAATCTTTAGTTGACAGTCTTGCGGGAAGAAGAGGTAGCTGCAGGGATCTGCATGGCCCCAGAGATAACAGCAGGATGCACAGCTTTCCATCTCGCAGCTGGTTATTCCAAAACAGTCCTGGCGAGCAGCAGCCATCTGATTAAAAATCCATGATCTCAGGTCAAGACAGGTCTTACAGTGCAGATACCGCCTAAAAATAAAGAAAAAACAGCACCACAAAAAGCGCGGTTATGTCTGGCTTGTTCAGCACCCTAATACAACGCAGTACAGGCAAATACTCACTGCAATACAGGTGTTCATACTACAGGCTGTGTCAGCTGGTGTGCCTGACAAATGGCAGGGAAAGGCCACGGATCCTTTTACGGTTTTTCCTCAGTTTCCATACAGTAATTCCCTCTGCTCATCCATACACAAACTCTGATAGAAGGCAGCAGCAGGAGAGTCTCTCTCCAGCAGCTCACTACAATGCAGTCAAGGAAAAGATTAGTAAATTAAAGGAAAATCTGGAATAAAGGAGATTTGGGAGTCCCTCCCCTTCCTTATCTAAATATCCTTATCCCCTTCCCCAGTCTCCTAAAAAATGAGAGATTCTATAAAGAAGAACCAATGGACCACCAGTCCCACAGGTGGGATACAGAGCTAAGAACTGATTTTCATCTCTAATTTTTAGAGTTGATAAAAAATTGGACGGACAGAATCTGAAAGACATTTGGGGAAAATGCTAATTTTCAAAACCATTTGTTTTCCACTGGCTCAAAGTTGTTTCTATTAATTTTTCTGTAAAATTATGTTAATTATATAATCAAAAATACTTGAAAAATCTTCTAGTTATAAGATCCCCCACCCTGTTACTAAGGCCAAACATGTCAAAATTACATAGCAGTAATACAACAAAGTGTTTGTAAAAACAGCTTTCAAAACTAGCTATTTCAGCCTTTCAAAACTTATAAACTTTAGCATTTGTAGTTTCTGCAAGTTGCTGAACTGCTTATACAGAAGCAGAGATCCTGTCCTCTCACTGAGCAAACTGATACATCAAAAATAGAGATGGAGGATATGAAAAATTGTCACCGCACAATCTAAAGTGCAAAAACAAACAAACAAACAAAGCAAAACACAACCCCAAGCCATAAACAAGTTCTTACAAAAACTAGCAATGTTCAAGCACAAGGTTTCAACATGGAAACTGTAGTTTAAAGAAAACAGATGCCTTTGGTCATTTACCAGCACCCACCTGACAGGCCAGACAGCTCTCAATCACTTTATTTGCTTCCAGATGCCTGACATCCAAAATTGGGAGCATCACCCTGCTGCCTCTGGAAGACTCACTGCAGTGAGTTATTAAGAAAACAAGCTCTGACACAGCTAGGTTAAAACCCTGTGCTCTGTGGGAACAGATCTTTGATGTCTGCTTACTCATCCCCCTCTCAGAAGAGCTTCAGTAAAACCTTAGAAAAGCCAACCACAAACACTTGTCAACGGTGTATACATCCCTTGCTAACGCAATATCCATCCTTCGCTCTGTATAACAAAGCCAGTTTATTGAAGTACCGCTAAGAAATTCACCTAGATGCTTTGCAGCTGCAAGGCCCTGGGATGCATTTTCTAAAGCAAAAATACGTGCTCTCCGGAGATCATTTAAACCTAGGTGTGTTCTTCTTCTGTATCACTTTGGGACACTCTTCTTAAACACATCTTTCCTTACCAACACCGCTCTGCAACCAACCTCCACAGCTGCCCCCACTCTTGAAAATACATTATTGGAATCAATGCCATTGACACTGTTAGTGAAGGAACAGCCAAATACCCGTAGCAAAACACTTTAAACATTCAGCTCACCAAACATGTTGGAATGAGTGAGAGAGAGAGAGAAAGAGAGAGAGAGAAAAACTTAAACAATCCATCAACACTGCTTTATTAAAATCTTTATTCACACAATGTTGCTTTATGCGGAATCTGACCCCGGGGGATACAAGTAGAAAGTCATGATTGCATTCTGTTTTCTTATTAGTAACTTCCATTTGTGCAGCTGCTCCCAGGGGCGATGCTCTGACAGCTCCAAGAGGGGTGTCTGTTTCAAGCATTTTGCTCCAGCTGACACAGCAAATAAGTTACCTTCTTAATAAATTATTATTTTTCAATTGAAGTTTGTTTGGCAAGACACACTCCAGTTCATTAATTGCTGGAAGAGAAGCAGATTTCAGTGTTTCCTCCAGCCTGACTGCTGATTTAGGAAGGAGGAGATAAATAGCAGACAGCTGATGATGTTCTCTTTTTAATTATTCTTGATTTCTGTGCTTCAAGCACTCCGATATTACCAATATCCACAACACAACCATTTTCTAACATCTGAAGCCAGCCAATCACAGTGTGTACAGCTTCTAGAACAAGAATTAGAAGGTGTCACGAAAACCTCATTGACAGAGCATAGCACCTGCCTCACAAATAAACAATGCTGTATATTTTAAGATTCAAGCAGACCCTGTTTGCACGTGGATGCTGCTTTGTACTTCCTTTGCAATAGTTATAGCTGAGTTTAAAATTTCTCAGGGTTCTGTATACAAGCAAAAGAATGATCACTGCCAAAATGCCAGAGATGATCAACAAGGCCCAAATCTGATCTTCCTGATCTTGGATAAGAGAGGAACTGATCCTTTCCTGTTGCAGAACACCAAGCTCCAGTGTGTACAGTAAAGAGTCACCTGGTCAAAAAAAGAAGGAAAAAACCCAACCTTTTCCTGCTTCCTCCTCCTGAAGCTGCCTGTCCTTCACACCCTTTGTTTACAACTAAACCAATGCAGTGCTTTAACTCTTTGACACTTGGACTGCGGGAAAACTTACCCCCAAACTCCAGCTGACTCCCAGAGCTGCAGCTCAAAGCCCAGTGAGCAAACAAAGCACAGGGTCTGAACACTAACTTCACTGCATAAAGAGAGCAAGATTTTTTTGGAACCCATCATCAAATCAAGTGTAAGTGATCAGCGAGTGATCATTTAGAAAACAGAAATCAAAACTTCAAATTCTGGTAGATTCTTCCCAAAATATTACGTGTTAATAATTATGCTCAAAAAGAATATGCTTTTAAAATGCTACAAATACTACCATGTGCTTCACACCCTCCCTCTGTAAATGATCTTCAGTTTCTTGGGAAACAGTTTATGCTAAAACGCCTCAGTATGAAACTATTTTGCATTAGAATAAAACTGTTCACTAATCATCTGTTAGCCCCAGTACCTCTCAGCAATGTCTCACTCGACCGCTGAAATCTGACTGCAAGCCAAATGACATCCTAGCTCCGCCAGCGAGGGACGAGGGTAATCCCTCAGCTGTTCTTGCCCACGCTCACAATTAGCTAAGTGCACTCAAAACGGTTCTGCTCTAAGGCAACCCACAAGGTACAACCACTACAGCAGGTTAACTGTGCCAAAGGCTCACGGCTTCTAAGGAAGGCATTATATTATCAGGTACGGCAATAAACAGGCACTAGTTTAACACCAGTGTCCGAACAGCTGACTGCGCATTTCGGTTGACTAACACCTAGAAATACTGCAGACCTGATCCTGACTGTGTGGCAAGGCTGTGATGTGGCCGTGTCCAGAAGAGATCTAGAAGAACACAAAATTAATTTTCAGGTAAACAGTTGCATTCTACTTTTGAGATATTCTGCTTAGACAATGACAAAGAGACTTAAACAAAACAAACCTGCATTTTTAAAATAATCTCTTTCACTAACACCTCTGAGCGGGTATGGCGGCAGGTGCATGCACTAGGAAACAGAGCTCTTGCTTTCACCTGCCAGCCACACTGCTGCAGAGCCAGAACGATTTTGACAGACAAATCAAGGAAAAGCTTTTAAACAGACATTTTGCTGCTCTTGCTCTCAAGTCCAATAAATACATAAAGGAAGCTTCAGGGAGTGATCTCTTTCCTCACTCCCAAGAACCACACTGGCTGAACTGAAAATCAAAGCAGAGTGGTTAAATTTGGAAACATAACGACAAAGCTTCTTCCCTTCTGGAGACACAGATTTAAATCTATCACAAATGTGACAAGTTTTATGGCCACAAGTTCACCTACAGTGCAGACTGAAGCACTGCTGAGTGATGACAGGACACGAAATGAGTCTGTAGCACAAAATGAGTGCTACAAGTCCACACTGAAAAGCAAACCTGCACAGACCCTCCCCATCTTACAACAAAACCATTAGAAGTGAAGGCTCCAGCATGATCACCCCAGGCAGAACATCACAGTGAAGGTTACAGGAAGCAGCTGGGGGAGGAAGAAAACCTACAGGAGGTGCTCACAGTTTCAGAGCTCAGCCACAAGCCAGGTCAAGTAGATGGGACTGAAAAACTGCTGGCATTCCATGAAACAGCAGCACTGAGCTGTGATAATGACCACAAGCGGCAAGAAGCTCCCTCCATACAAGATGAGGAGGAAAGAGCATGGCTCAGGGCTCTCTCTACACACTTCAGGGCCCTGCCCACAGCTGTTGATTACTGGAGAAGTTCAACAATACAACTCTTTTGCCAGTGCTATGAATTCAACCCCCCCACCCCCCACTAAATAGGGCCTACAGTAAGCAGCATAACCTGGCTAAATGGAACCTGCTTCTAAGGACAGATTCTGTCCTGCTTCTCAGCTACAATGTAAGAAAAGTTTGGTTTATATGGACACAGGACTGCAAGGAGGGGATTTCCTCTAGTCAGACCTTGCTAGATTCCTTATCAATGGAAAACAGTGATAGGACACGTGGAAATTTCTTCTGGAAACTTAGGTTAACCCCTTAATCATTAAGTGCTTTGTAACCACCCTGTCCTCCCCTCAATCTCCAACCCTGTGGATAAATCTTTGATAAGACTTCAGTGATAATACTGAAGCATTATCACGTACAAGGCAAACCCCTGTCCCAGACTTTTAAGGAGAGGACAACTGAGTAGCAGAGGTCCCCTCTCCCACACCTAATGGCATTCACAAGAACATCCCACCCCTGCAGGGGGTGCAATTGTTCAGTCTAATAATTATTTTATTCACCACTTCCTCCTCCTTTAGAGAAGCAGTAAAACGCCTAACCAGCTCACAGCTGATTATATACAACCCTGAATCAGACGAAAACTCCTAAGAGTGTATGTGGGGAAGAGAAGGGGAAAGGATTGTACTGTTCATCTCCATTTGTCCCCTCTAGAATCAGTCCACAGATTAGTGTCTGTATTCCACACACTTCCACCAACACCAAGAGCCATTTTTATCCAGTGTAATGTCCACTGCCGGCAATGGACACACCACAACGGCCATGATGCCATTACGGGTACTGAGCCGTCCAAGGCTCAGACTTCCCACCTCCTCTCACGGCTGTCAGCCCAAGGTAAAAGCCAGTATCACCTTTGTTTCTCTGGCTTGGAAGCTTTCCTGTTCATTTCAGTCCATCCTGGCCACAGCCTTTCAGAACCGATTGTGCTGTTTTTCTATCATTTGTTCTTTTTTTGTTTTTAAAAAAGGAGTTTCATCTGTGTTCCACTACAATTACAAATGAGACAGTGTCATCCTGTCTTCCACCAGCACAACATCTGGCCCAAACTGGTCTGTGCACTGCTTCACTGTAGCTAGAATGCTGAGGAGCCGCTGATCCAGGGCATCCAGATGCGGGTCGGAAAGCACTGGTGAGATGGGGTCATGCGACATAGCAGTTTTTAAGGCAGACTTTAGCACTCCATTCTTCAGGTAATTGAGCCTGTTCCAGGTAGAAACCCGGATGCTGCAAAAGAAAGAAATACACATCATCATACCACTGTCCATCTAAAGTCCCGTAAGCAATACCAAAAGCCAGCCTCTTGAGGGAGCCTGTTACATCATGGTTGCATCTAAATAGAAACTAGTAAGTCTTACACAACTGGTTTGGGGATGAAAAGGTCCAGTTATAACTGCCAGCAGATGCAATACCTAAATGAAACTTAAATAACCGAAGGTGAAGAAGTAAGAATCTAACGTGTCGCAATTCTTATGAGAGTTGTTATATGGAAACACTTTCAACTGCTAGCAAGGAAGTTCTTCAGTCCGGAGGCCTCCCAGACAAAGTTTGAAAAGGGAAGGAAGTAAAATGGCCTAGCTGTTAATTCAAAAGAAAACTCATGTTACTTCAGGAAGAGCATCACTGACCAAGAGTTAATCACAAAGGACAAAACGTCTCATGACAGAACTTCCACAGAAAGTGGAAGCAGATGCATCAGTGATCTTTCTACTCCATTTGCCGTTGCATCTTTCATGTTATCCCATATAAACTGTTTGGTCTGTGAAGTTTCTTGGGATTCTCCTCAAAATTGCTGTATTTTAGCACCACCAGTTTAAACTCTGTTCTTGGCCTTTGATGGCATGTGCTATAACAAATCTACGGTTAAAATGATTATGACAGATTTTAGCATGTGACTTCTTTCATACTATTTGCCTGGTACTAGGAAAAAAGGATATCTGAAAAGCAGAGAACTGCAAAGTCTCTTACCCTGATAAACTTCTCTTCTGGGACTGTGTTTAGGAGATTCTGAGAAAGGAGATAGACATGCCAAAAGATCCTCATAAAACAGAAAATTAAAAATGCATTTAAAATTAATGTAGGAAAACTAAGGAATTTGAAAGCCACTTAGTTAAACTGTTCTCCACATGCCTGCTGCAATTTCTCTCTGTGTTACACAAACCAAGAGAATCGCAGAGGAACATAGGTCAGGCATACCATAGGATACATAGAGCCTTGCTCAGAGCCAGCAGGGGGTGAGGGCTCGGGCCTTCTGTAGAGTTCCCAGGTTTTGCAAACCCTGAGCAATTCAGGGACGGAACCCCTCAAGGACAGGCTCAAGAAACTCCCAAGTAAATGCCTATTTTGGAAGGTTTGAAGGGGTTAACGTTATCTTGAAGTAATGGATGCAGGAAACTAGTATATCAGTATTCTTCCTGGTACTTGTATCTACTTGTTAAGGAGAAGTAGCAATGGCCTGGTGAGAGAGGGGCCACAGAACCCAGAAATCAGCAGGTCACAGCCACTAAAAGGGAACAAGAATACAGCTCATGGGGCCAAAGTGAAAACAAAATCCTGCAAAGAACTACAAACTGCATTTTGAAAGCAGCACCATAAGCAGTACTGCAGTCTTGTTCAGAAAGAGCATTTGGAAATGAAGGTAGCTAAGTTGCCAGACATGTTGAGTCCTTAGCTTCTGTCAGGGAGAACTCAAACTACGATGCGAACTTTTATTCAGCAGGAGCTGGATGGAGTCCACTGCAGATGGAAAGTACCTGTCATACCGACTAAGGATAGATTTGAACCAGTGACCTAGAGGCAAGACTACTTCCTATAGTTCCTACAGTCTATCATCTGATTTACTACTTTAATAAAAATGTATTTCTCAGCTTCCTGAGCACTGACAATGCATCAGGCATGCAAAGTACCTTAAAAAAAAAAAAAAAAAAAAAAGCACTGTGTACCTGTGAACATTTTCAGGTTGCCAGAAGGCTTAACTGCTACAAATTTAATTATATTCCAAATCTTAGATTTGCAATTGCACAAGTGAAGTGAAAAGCATCCCTGTACTCTACTTACATGCAGCACTGATAAAGAGGAGCTAGGATGCTTCTTTCATCCAGGGCAGGGTTTCCAAAGCTGAAAAGCAAAATTAAAAACAAATGAACCAGTTGAACACTTAATGTCTTTCACAACATCAACAGATTTGTAAAGAATTCAAAAATCAATACTAGGCAATTTCATGCTCCAACAGCTCAAATCATTTAAATTAAAATATAAACAGGCCATGACCAATTACAGATATAACTGTCAAGAGCATCAGCTAACACACCAGATAAACAGAAGCAACACCAGTGTACCTAGGTCTTTATCAGGCCAAGGCACTCTAGAAACAAACTTCAGAGGAGTTTGGAAATTGAGCTCATCTTGCTAAGCGAGGGAAGGGAGTAATTTGCATTCTGGACATAAAGAGGGGGAGCACTGACTATTTGACACAGCTAGACAGGGAATCAATGAAATTGCTGTTTTAGATGGCCGAGCTTAGACCAACAGTTCAACATACAGGTGATTACATTTCATGACAACACTTTCAAAGGGGTACCTTCCAACAGGATTTCATAGTATTTTTAAGCTTTGCCTAAACACATGCTGAAAAATTTTTTGCTATTTTCCCTCCCTCATAACATTGTTTCCAACAAAGAACTTTCTCCTCAATAAGGATAATTTACACTACAAGTCAGGCATTATTCTGCTCAAATAATTCTGTTGTTAGTAGCTTTAAATAGCTGTTCCCCCCCGACACACGCCCTTAACTCAAAGAAGCTGGAAGAATTTTACTCAAGCTGTCAGGAAAACAATTTACTTCTGGGCCTGCAAAGCCCCAGAGGAAATGGTTTCATAATGTTATGAGCATGTACCATAATGAAAGGGCTGACATGACCTTCAACTATCATATTTACTCCCAGTGACAGATACACTAACTTCCTCCTAGACTATTGGCAGGGCATTATAGGAAGACAATTTTTGCCAAATTCACCTACAGCAATCTGAAAGCAGCAGTAATTAAGCACTCCCAAAGTGGAACACATCCTGCTGGCATAATTGAAGGAGCATTACTGAAAAGGCTGATGCATGAAGGCAAAATACCCAACTCAGCCACTTCTGCTTCAGCCAAATGCGAACAATGGCTGGAAGAAAGACAGGGACAGAAGCCACTATTGAAAAAGCAAAAGGGGAAATAAAGACCAGTGAGGAAAGAAGTGATAAGTGTAAGCTTTTCAAGGATCTGTCTAGGTCAGAGGTCTCAACTGCAGTGTATACATCCTACAAGGGGAAGGCAAAGCCACTGCAGAGCAGAGCCTGGCACAGGAACTGCTAGTGCTAACAATCATACGCTGATCCGTTCACAAAGGTGAAACTCGCTGCCACTGCAGATGGTGATATCCATCAGAAAAAAGCTCGAGAGTCTCTGGACTAAGTCATGAGAAAGCAGGATGGGTTATTTTTGCTTTTAAGAAGAATGAAACAAGTTGTAATGATTTAAACAAGGCTGTATGTCCAATAGGATTTTTAACTTCAAACATGCCAGCATAACAAACATGCTAGAACTATCGCAAAGACACAGCAACTCACATTTTACACACACACACACGCGCGCAGACTAATAAAGACTGGCCTCAAGAAGGGCTTCTCATCAGCTCCTCCCAGTTACAACATGCTTCATTTTTGGTTTGGAAATAGTGTTTTATAACAACAATTAAACATGTCCATAATAGGGCTTACAAAGTCCCTTAACCATTTTTAAAGGTGTGGTGCTACATAAAATGGTACTTTTAATCAGGTTATCGCACTTCTAAGTACGTTTTTTTTCTCATCAATCCTAGTTATTCCCAGAATTCATTGGCAGGGGCATCACAGCACTAAGTACCTAACACACTCTGGGCATCGTCATATTTTGCTCTCAATGTCAAATCTATCTCCATTTTAAGTTCTTAGACTTTTATCACTGCAGTAGACAGATTCACAAGGCAGAGAACACCAGGTTATTCAGAGACACATTTTGAAAAGATCTACTTCTACTACAGCCCTCACTAATACTTGCTAGTAGGTAATAAATCCTAAGTTTATAATCTTCCATCACTTGAAAACATACTAGGGAGGGATTTGGGGGGAGGGAGGGGAGAAGACACAAACAAACATTTGAAAGTTTCTCTTGAAATTCAAGTTATATTGTGCTGATCTGGAAGCTTTTGTAGTTTGATTAAGACTTTGCCCAGTGCAGTCATAACCACATATCTAGAGGACAGAGCAAGTGCCACAGTCTTTGAAAGCCCCCAATATTTGGTGAGTAATTTCTAATAAGAAAAGCTTTGAGTTTTCAGCACAAAAGATATTAATGAAAAAACTACTGGGAAGGAAAAAAAAAAAAAAGAAAAAGAAAAAAACCAGAGAAATATATAACAGATAAATGTGCGCCTTTGTGCTTGTCACTGCCTGGCCACCAGGGTTCCTCTGATCCTCACCTCTTGGCATTATCAAGGAGGATGAGCATACTGGCTCCTTCATCATCCTGGAAACTCTCATAGTGATGCCGGTCAGCATTGCCAATCAAATAATCAAAGATGGCAGTGTCAATGATATCAAGGAGACGAGGGCCTGAATCGTAGGGTGAAGTCTTCTTCACAGCATCACAATAGCTTTCGTCGTACTCCCACCTGCAGGCCAACAAGAGAAACCAAAGCAAATCTTCACGGAAAGCTCCAGCATTGTATACCACTTGACTTGTGAGGTATTTATAGCTGCCTCTTCATTCATATCAGTGCTTAAAGAAAAGGCCAGTACAGCAGCCAAGTCTGTTCAAAGAAGAAAGAGCTGGACAAATGTATCTTATTAACAGAGTGACTCCTGTATTAACACCCGAGTATATGAAGCAAGCTATAGTTTTAGTACAAGGTTACACATCATTTGCCTACAGAAAACAAGGTCAGAGTTTGCTTCCTTACTGCTCATGTTCAGCAGTGGCTGGCGTGTTTCATTGCAAGATTTTTGCTATGACTTGCCTCCCTTAATCTCCTAACTAAGGTCTTCAAGTACAGTGTCTATTTCTATTGCCTTGACCTGTTTCCATCAGTCTCTCTTTCCAGTGATCCTCTACTCATTTTTCCTTCTAACGCAAATAACATCATGGTTACTAGGGACCTCCACTGGCCTAAGAGGAAGGACCTCATATGTGTTCATTCTCCTTCACTCACAGCTGCTACTTTCCTCCCTATTTTTCTTTCAGAGTCTCTCACCTGCTTCTCTACCGGCAAGATTTCAAGTTTTCTTTTTCTCTCCTATCCTTATACACATAACCTAGGCATGTACTTGCAGTCTTACAACATGGAAGTCATGTCTCAATTCTCCACAGCTAGGATTTTAAGTTTCCTCGTTTCCTCCTTTACAGTTTTCAAAGCTGTTCACCACCACCACCAAAATAGCCACATCTCCTTTCCATATCTCATCCCAAATAACAGGCATCATATCTTCCATGCAGGGACTGAAAAAGTCCTTTGCAAAATAGCAGTTAGATTGGAAATGCTTTAAACCATCTGTGAATTGGAAACAGAAACGGGGGAAACAAAAGCTGGAGAGACTCACTGACATGTTCAAAATCGCACAGTAAGTCACAAAAGTGGGGAGAAGATCAAATTTAACTATTACAGCTGTCACATGCCCTACCTTATCTTTTACGGATATAGACTCTGAGCTCCCAATATCTCATTTTTCCTCCAGTTATGCAAAATACAGTGACTAAAAGTTTATCTTCTCAATGTTTTGAATAAAACACCACAAACACTCCTCAATCCTGACTCTAGTTTCCTATTTCTTTTGCAATGTCAAACTCGCATTCAACTTTCAGCACAAACCCACAAGGCAAAGTCTCATCATATACTCTTCCTTGTACTCAATACATTTCCTTTATACTACATTTCTCTCTCCCTCAAGTGTTTCTCTTCCTCTCATTTTCCTTTAGATCATTACTTAATCTCCTTGTAAGAGCTTTTCTGATATACTCTGTTCTCTCTTCTCTTCCTCTCTTTTTTCATTCAGTTTTTCCAGAGAGACCTTTCTCCGACATTTACTTCGGATCATTTATATCATATTAGCATAGGACTTCAAAGGTCAGGGATTTTATCTATTACGTGTCCATTAAGATTATGTACACTAATGGCACTATATGAATTATGTTCAAAAGGTCAACTCAGGGCAGAGCAGAAGCAGCTAACGTGGGAAGAAAATTCCTACAAAGCTTTTTTTTATTTTTCCATAATTATCAGATGCAGAAAAAGGAGAGTATAACGTATAGAATGTTTCACCTGATGCTCTCAAAGCGAGAAGCACAATATGATAAGGTGCATAACAAAGAAACAGAACCTTGCAATCCCATCTGAGCAAGACAAGAGCAAATAAGCTTAAAATATAGTCAATATTAAATCAACATAGGTATCTTCTTATCTTGTTAAAATCATATGCAAGTAGGCCCTCTATGATAAAAACAGTCTCTCAAAAAAGGAAACATCTCCAAGAAATTCAATTGATCCATTACTGCAATTTAACATGTACTAAATAAAACTGATTTTGACCTTTTAAAAAGGAGGTAACTTCTGCTGCTCAGAAAGTCAACTGTACATTCAATATTCTAAAACACCTCCCTTGTCCTTCTCTAAAAGCATTCTTTATATGCTGAGCACAGTCCTCAAATACTGGTGGTATTTAAATCAATGAAGAACTTTTCAATTCTAACCCATTTAGGCTAGATGTACTTTGCAGAAAAAATACATATAAAAAAGGTCTTGAAGTAGACAGCTATGAAAACTTCTGACACAAGTGAAGAATAACACTTAAAAGCAAAAGGAAAAACAACCCTCCCAGCTCCCTGTACTGCCCCCCACCCTCCCAAATCTCCCACAACTCTTGAACAAACTTTAAAGATCATGAAATCAGGTCTGTCAGAAAACAGCACAGTGCCATGGTGTTTTACTGGGCCAAAGAGAGGCACAGCATCAAATAAAGGTTTAGTAGAACAAGAGAAGAACCTTGATTTGCCCAGGGCCAAGATACTCAAAGCCTGCAGTGACTGTGTGGTGGAGTTACATTCCAGGAAAAAAAGTAGAAAAAGAACAGCACTCAGGACCCTGAGAAACCACAAAAATTTCTTTCTTGCTCATTTTAATCTAAATCTCATCCTAGACATCTTGACTTCTAACATCGTATCAAGTTAGTCATTGGCAAAACTCTAGATTTTGAGAACACTTGCTCTGTAATTAGTCACTGTATTGCAAGGGTACTTCTAGTCCAAATTATCATGTATAAGGATGAACCCTATCAGGTTCTCATACCTGGCAAGTTTCCCTTCACGGTAAGTCCTACCCCATGGGTGCCGATGCTTCTGGAGAGGCCATACATCTGGTAGCCACAGAGTCACCGACCCTTCCATGATATCCCCATCTGCACAAGCTGGTTCCGTTTCCCGGCAATAGTAGCACTTCCCATAGAAGCAAGTGCTATTACCTTAAAAACAAAACAAGACAAGACATCACAAGAGCAGAATTTAATCCAAGGGACAACAACTGAAATTCAGAAGCATGTTGTTGCAGTGAAGACATCCCTGTAGCAGGATTTCACTGCACTTGACTTCATGCTTCCTCCTCTCTAAGGGCAAGAGGCTCAAAAGAGATGAAACAGACATTTATTCATTCAAAACATCATGAAAGATTAATTTTCAAAGGAGATAGTAATTATATTGTCTAGTGTTTTTAATCATACTGAGAGTTAGGGCAACACTGCACTATCAACAAGTTTTTGTAATCCCTTTCAAATTCCTCAGGAGCTTGACTTTGCAACCTTAGCACTGCTTGTTTAACACACTCCACGTGACAGATTTCCCAATTTTTTCAAAAGGCAATTGAAAAAAGTCAAGCGAATAAAGACAAAGCACAACTCAAGTGAAGTTGCAGCCCTTAGACCTGCCACACATCTCTGCTACTTGAGCTGACCCCGTTAGGGAAACACAAATGAGCTGTCATTCCTATATGACCTAGGAACATGGATCTGTCAAAGTTTCATGGGTGTCCTCCGATAGGAGAGGAATAACGAAACCCAGCAGTCTTCAGTCCATTAATGGCTATGGAAGAGGATGCTCTAGGTAGCCTAGATTAACTTATTTAGCTTAGCCTTTTCTGCTTCATCCTTCTAACCTGCCTTATTTTGTCCCTTGCCAAGTCAATCCCAGCTCCACATACATGGATGTTCTTCCGAAGCATTCTTCAACTAGTCTCATTTCCTTGTGCTTCTCCTAATTCCCTGTTCTTTCTTCCTTTGGCTCCACATCCAGCATCCTTCCCAACACAGGCCCAGCTCACCAACAGATCTTTCTCACTCTCTAGCCTTACACCATGTGCACAAATTCCACATCACAATTCTTTAGTCTGCCAACACTCCTTTGCAGTCCTCCACCCAGACCTGGCTCCAGTGCTCCTTGTACATCTGAATCAGGCAACTTCAGGACATCAGATAGATGACCATTTACAACAGAGAGCCTGCAGTGGATCAGACCTCTATTTGCATGGAAAGCCCTGCAAATCTCTCTACTCATAGACTGCAGCTGGCCTAGCAAGGGACACAATTTCCCAAGATTCAACTGTAGCTCTAGCAAACCTCTACTGAATATGTTTGAACTGTCATTTCTTCAAAACCTCAGAAACTTGGTTAAATTTGGGTCGAAAAGTGATCCATTCCTGACACAAATGTTTCCCCAGTTCTCTCAATTCCTTTAGTTCATGCTCTGCAGAACAGGAAGTTCTAAGGAATCTAAGGAAAGGCAGTGAAAATTTTTTTGAACCATGCTTTTCAAGTCAGCATTTTTGCTAGAAAACTGCCTAGGTATTTTGGCTGAAATTAGAAAAAGTAAAGTCTGCCTGAAGCAGACACCCAATCTGAATGCAAAAAGAGGTTGGCAAGGCAAAGCCACTCTCCTCTGAAAGCTAAACCTTATAACTAAAAGTGTTAAGTAAATTTAGTAGTTGAGATTACCAGCAGTGCTTATAACAGAAATACACACACACACACATATATCAGCTGTAATGAACAATTGTCTCTAGATTCTGCCTGTCAAAAAAAAAAAAAAAAAAAAAAAAAAAAAAAAAGGCAGTAACTTGATATTTTATGAAAAGCCCAGAGGAGTTAAGGCAGCAGTATAAGTCACTTCTTGGTGCTTAATGAGCACCTTGTAGGAGTTTACATTAATAATTCCCATTATGTGCCCCTCACATCATTATTTCTGTAAACAACGTAGGAAAGTTCTGACACATTTAGTTATGAATGTTCAGTAGACTGATGTGGCACAGACAACATCTAACACCGACTGATGCACCAGTCCTACAAATTATCCCAAGTAACCATTGTGTTTGCATTAGAGTTAAATACAATTCCATTTTTTCTTTCGGGTCTAGTCAAAGACTTCAAAGACTTTCTAACCATTTCTAACATTAGAAAGAAAAAGAAAATCTCTAACAACAGCATGAGGGAACAGAAAGAAGTTACAGACAAAAACTATTTTTTGGAGAAAACTGAATCCTCTTCCCCCATCAAATGGGATTATACAAGTGTTAAAATTTCTCTTGGGACTGAAAGAGGCTTATCACCTTCCAGTATCATAGTTAACTGTTCCAGACCTCTGTCAGATTCCCATGGCTCTTTTTCCCATTTAACACGATTTTCTTTACCATGCTGCACAAAGCATAGAATCCACTTACCCACGGTCATGAAGGTACCCAGAAGCTGCTCTGTGGCAACTGGTTTGATCTCTGTACGTAGATTCACAAACCTGCCAACTACCAATGGAGCTCGTCGGAAACCCAGGATTCTGATTTTGGGTGAAAGAACATGACGAGGGTTGAGAATTTTTGACATAGGCAGCAGTTCTAAATTTTAAAAAACAATACAAGGTCTCTGTGCCATTGCGTGAAATCATGATTTGAGACCAGAGAATAAAGTTGGAACCCCATGGCAACATCCTCTCTTCTCCAAGGCAAAGTAAGGACCCTCCTTTTTCCCAAGCGCCAAAGCATAAAACTTGCTTTATAGGCTGTCAAAGACACTCCTTTATTACAGCATTTGCAGAAGAGCAACACAGGACGCATCATGCTCCAACTCTCAGAAATTCGATCTCATACCAGAAAAAAAATCCATCATCTCTCTTGTGTACAGGTTCAAGCACTAACCTTATGGCCTTTGGGCTGTTCACCTGGAAAGATCATTTATAATTTGTAGGAATCAGTATCTAGTAAAATCTTACATTTAAGCTCCAATTCAATTACACTTGAAAGTAAGCAATCTGGGAGTTATTCTGCTTGGCTTGAGGGGGAGGAGGGAAAGGAGAGTGGTAGAACAAGCCTGAATGCCTGAGACATGTCTGGAAAAAAAGAGGTGGAAAGGATAATCAAAAAACTGGCAGTAAGAAGATCCAGGTTCCACTCTCATGTCTGCCACAGCCTTTGCTCTGTGACTGCAGATGATTTGAATATTTGTAATGGGATTTTAAGAGTGCTTAAAGGAAGAGTGCAAATATAAGGGCAATGTCAGACCTAACTCTCTTAATATACTTTTGATATTCTTCACATCTCAGACTCCTTCCTTCCCATTTTCTGAAAAAGGGACAATCTCCATTCCACAGAGATACAGGGAAAGTTGCTCTTTAACAGCTGCAAACTATTTTTCAAATATTCAAGCAGTAAGTCCCTTTCTGCCCCTAAAGCACAAAACAGCTCTAAGAAAGGGCAACACAAAATGTCTGCCTGAACAAATCATGCAAGCATAAAGACAAAAATCATAGCCGATACGACAGTTACGCACAGTTTGAGAAAATGCAGGAGCTATAGGTAAATAAGCATAGAACTTAGATCTGGAAAACCCATATCTAAATTCAAAGCCACAGGTGAAAGTCCAGTATTCTGGATAATAAAGCCTCCCCATTAGTGGTAAGCATAAAACATCATTCAGGTTCTTGGTGGAAAAATAGCACCTGGGACCAAAATATATAACTGTCACCATTCAAAACAACAGTGCATGCAAAAGTTATGTGGGCAGGTAGTTTCTGCTAGGTATGCTTGAAGGAGATCGAGGTGCACGTCCAAAGTAGAGGAGAAAGGTCAGAGAAACCAAACACCAAAACACGGTCAAAGAGAGAGCAAGAAAGAGGTAGGACAAGAGGAGTTTGGACACCGGTCTAGCCAGAAAGGGGCTTTTAATTGTTCCTTTACATTGTTTGATCTTTGTATTTTCAGGGAAACAGAACAATGTATTTTTCTTAAAAACACAAATGAATAATAGACATCTGGCTCCAGGATCAACTTTTTGTCTTAAAATAATTCAAAGATCCCAGTTTGGTTCACCACCTGAAGATTCCAATGACAGTTTTGGGCATTATACAACCAGTTATCACAAAACCTTCCTAGAATAGTAATTTCCATTGCCTGTGCAGTAAGTTCCAAAGATGAATTAGGACTAATAAATACATCTCTTACCACCTATGAACTCGGCCACAGTAAGAAGCTTCTTATTTATGTACTGAGAAAGGAAGAATAAAATCTCAGTTTAAGTTGGACCATTCCGTTCTTTATTTTATTAGTCCCTCATTATTCCTGTTCCCAAGATTTTAAGTCTCTTCATATGAGAATTTTTCACATCTTTAATTAGTTTCATAAACCTTCTCTGAAGCAGAAGAGCAGTCTTTTTAAAAAGGGGAGACCAAGACTGCAATCATTTGTTCTAGAAGAAACTGCACCACTAATTTATATTTTGTAACTATCAATATTCAGCATTTAGTATTTTCCATCCCATTCCTTATGTTTCCTGTAACTGTTTTTATTACAGCAGCTGCATCTCCAGCTCAGGTCCACAATAACACCTGGAAATCCCTGAACGCAACCAGGATGTGAACACCTGTTTTTTGTGCAGGATGCACTGATTCATATTTAGAATTATTAGCCTAGACATTAGACTTAATTTTTTATCATACTGGACATTAACCTACCATACTTTTAGTGTTTCAGATTTTTCCACAGGACTTGGCTAAGCTATTTGTTCCATATTACATGAAACATCAGTGGTTTCAGTACCTCATCCGCCATTCCAAATTTTTCAAAAAAATCTTAAATGTTAGACTCTTGCACAGATCTTTGAAATGAAGCTTCACAAAATAACTATTCATTCTTATTCTTGGCTTCAATTTGTTATAGGGACAGGTTAGAAACAGTCCACATCTGAGATGTATTCTTCAAGAGATATCTTTTTTCCCCTCACTCTGAAAAAATATGTACCAGAGACAATAAAACCAAATAATCCAACAGTTCCATACCTATCCAAGTGAAAGGCTGCTACTTCTGCATTGTGTCTGTCATACCCAGCATACGGTTCTCCTTCCACAACATAGTCCCTGGCATATCTGTAATTGCAATAAGTCAGATAAAGTGATTCATGCAGGATTCCCATCAATTTTGCCATTCAGAGTAACCAGTGCAAGAACAACACTAAGTCAAACAGACTCTGGGTCACTTTCAAAATGATTGGCTATGGGAGAGGGAAAAATCATTAATGAGATTAAACAGTGTACAGACTGGCGAAGTAGTAAATAAGGAGAAAAGGTCAGTAATTCACAGTGGTCTCAAGTGCTTGGGAAGCTGGGCCCATTCAAACTAATGAGTTTTAATTCAACTATCTGCCAAGTCACATCTAAGAACAAAGAACACAAACCCAACTACAGAACAGGAGACTATTTATACTGGAAAGCAGCAACTCTGCAAACGATTTGAGGTTAGAATGGATTGTAGATTAACATGAAAACACAATCTGATATCGTGGCAGAAATGCCAAATGCACTCTTTGGTAGCTAGAAGATCATCAAGCATAATCTGAGGAGAATACTGGATATAAAAAGGCCCTTTAGAGGGGCCTTCAGAGGGTAGAGAAAAGACACAATGAACAGAAGAAAGAGAAATTAGACACGCGTATCAACAATGATATATTTTGGCAAAGTGATGATTTGTGTTGGGGCTTTTTTGTTTTTTTGTTTTTAAAATAATGAAGATGTTACCAAACTAGTCAAGTCAAGTAAAAATTTCAGAGATTCATGACATCTGAATCAGGTCTAGATACTCCTTAAGAGGTATGCTTCAGATATGCATAAAATACCACAATCAATACTGAGGAGCACATGGGTGAAATGATTTATTTTCAAATAAAGTAAGACCAAATTAGATTACCTATTCTCTCATTTCCACCTGTGAATCTGAATTGTATAATTATTTCCAACAGACTCAGGGTTCAAGCAACAGTGTAAGCTAAGCTGCAATGCTCTACTTAGATGTTTTAACCCTGCCCAGAGAAGATCTCTAGGGCAAGACAATAGCCCATTTCATCAGACTGAGTAAACGCCTTAGCTTCGCTGCTAGGAGCTTAGAGGAGAATTAACTAGTGCTAGATGATGTAGAGTTTTTGGGAGGCAGATTTTTGTCAAATTTGGAACTTGCTCCAGACAAGCATCTTATTTCACACAAACTACTGCCGTGTGATGGCAGCAACTTTTAATCATTACAAACTTAGAGATGGCCTTCAAGTAATTTTGAGATGAGATGGCTATCCTCAAAACAGGTCCTCAAAATCAGGTCTTTTCCATGTATTTACAGCAGGCTCTTGAAAGTATGGCCACACTTTGAAAGCTGCAGAGCTAAAATTTATTGGTAAAAACACAATCAACTTAGTGCTTCCATGCATAGTAAATAAAGTCTTTCTAAAGCAAAGGTGGCAAATCAAGAGAATTCATTCTTCCCCTTCCCGTTTCTCAAAAAGATTCTTTAAACATACTATCTTGCAGCAGCAAAACAAGACTCTATCTATATGTCAAGCCATTCAGTGGTCACAAACAACGTGAGTCTACCAGTATGGCCAAGGCCATACTGTCTAGCATTTCTATAAACATTCCCAGTTGCACATCCTTGATGGAGCATACCCACTTTGTTTGCCTACACAGACGTTCCATTATTGGAATGTAATTTAATGCTTCGTGAAACACTTTATAGCATTCACTTATATAGAAAGCACTACAGCAATGCCATGTCTTGTTCCTGTATTTATTGGAAAAGCTGCCTGTGGTGCCACCAACACTTCTGTGCAGAAGGCACATGGTGTTCAAACACAACCCAGCCCTGCAATGCAGCTCCAGCCAGACCAGTAAGTGACCATACAGGAACAGTATTGTGAATTCARGTAGTTGAGGGCAGATTTTCTTCTCATTCTCTAATCAGTCATTAGCATGACAGGAAAACTTCATACTTCCTCCAGCCAACATCCTTTAGGGAGAGATGTACTCATTCCCTGATGACAACACTTTATATTTGCAGTGCACTCCCATAAAACACCTGCCTTACCCCCTTACATCTTTGTTTCTCCCAAAGACAATCAATCCAAAAAGCTTTGCAGGCCTGTACAAGACTCTTCATAAACGTTCAGTCCTGTCAAATTTCCCTACTGACAACTATTAGAATAAATGCAAAATAACCACATCCAATTGCCTCTGGTTTAGTAAGTCCCTGAGATGCTGATCACTGTAAACACAGGGCATACCAAGGAAATATCACCACATCCCATTCTTATATTGCCCCTTTGGCACTCACTATCAGCCACTGGCAGAGACAGGATACTCCTGGTCTTTCGCTCTGACCTAGTGAGCCGTTCTTGCATTTATCATGCAGAAACACCAGACACTCAGATCTACTTTTAAGACCACTGTCAATTCTCACTCCTTCCCCATTCTTGAACTGCATTCTCACATGGAGGCTTGTCATGACTCTTCTTTGGGAAGATTAGGCAAGACTTGTCTCCACACTGCCAGAACCAGCAATTCCAGAATCAGGAAGACACTGCTCACAGATATCAGGCTTAACCAACATTCCCTCAGGACTGAGCACAAGGTTATTCGTTTAACCTAAAGAAAGGCTGTTTTGAGCATGAACATCATACAGCTTAGGAGTCAGTTGGAAGAGCCACTGAATGTTACTAGATGAGGAGCATGACTCCATACTGTCTGTCTCCCAAATAGCAGAATGGATTCTGTTTATATGTAAATTTGTAACTTAAAAGACTAATGAAATAACATGGAGATCAAAATACATAAAGTAGTAATTCATTCAATCATTGAAGGAAATATTTACCTCTTAGGTTTGAAGACGACCTTCTGTCCCCCTTCAAGTATCAGCAAAGCTTTCAGCTGGGTCCCTTTGTATCCCACATCAGCTTTTATTATTTTCTTTGTTGACATGGCATGCATAACAGCCCCTAGCTCAGGTGTCTCCTCGGGATACACCTCCCGGGGCACCACCCATTGGGCTGCAATCTCCCAAGGGGACTGCAACGTATGGTCAAGTCGGGGGTCCAGTTCAACATGGAGGCTTGCCATCATACGGTGAAAGGAGCGCTGGTCTTCACGGTTGGCAGCTGAGGTGTCCAAGTTGTCAATGAGGAAAACTTTTGTGAAAATGAAGATGACAAGCAGGATGGCCAACAGCACAACTCGCTGCTTTAGCTTCATGGTGATGTTCAACCCTTCTCCCCTGACTCTTTCTTCCAAGTGTTACAGGAAGTCTATTGGTGATCAGGGTGAGGAGGGAGATGTTAGTTAATGAATTTCATTCATAACTTGCACTGTAAAAGAGGTATTGCCACTGAAACATCTCCTGGTACCCCTAGAAAGCAACAAAACACAATTAAATTTACAGAAATGCCTTCCTTTTGATCCTACAAATTCAAAATCTAGTTCATTTTTGGTGCATAAGTCTAGATTATGTACACTTGTATCCTAAAGCCCCAGCATTTCTGTTAAAACATAAGTGGTTTGTTGTCTCCCTGTAGCCTTTAAGTGATCTACACAAAAGGGGGAATTGACTGATACCATCTCTACTCAACTGAAATCACACCAGCTTGTGTTGCTAGTTGTGACTACAATGGGCAAAACATTTTCAGAGAATTATACTTCAAGTTGACGGCTCCAATTTCACAAACACCTTCCTGTTTTCAAGAGAATCTATGACCTCTGATTTCCTAAAGATTTGTCCCTCAAGAGAGAGCGCCCATGTAGATTTCTCTGACATCTAACAAGAGTTGTACAGCTGCACAGCCTAGTTTCCTAAAGATGTAATGCGTAAGAAGAGAAAAGACTTAATTTGTCTATTGCCTTTCATTTGCAGTTACTCTAGTTAACCTATCTTTTCATTCTCGCAAAGAATTTGAAGACATCCTCATTTCCTTGCACCTAACCACGTATCTTCTGCAGTCAATTATAAAACCAACAGCCACAAAAATAGACAAAATATCCATAATCTCAACACCAAAGTAACATGAAAAAAACCCAAAACACTAATACTGCCTCTTCTCAGAAACCTCACCCACGCATAGTTAAAGCCACACTGCGTTTCTATATTTATAGTGGGCTGCAAGACACACCTCACTTCTCAACAAGCCTATACCAGTCAAGTTTTAGCATATAAGGACCATATAATACACAGTCAATCAACTGTATTTCAATTACAAAGAGAGAAATTATCTTCATATTATTAGTGGAATATAGTTGAAAACCAAATGGAAATTGATACTTAGCCACATCTCTGAGAAACACTCAGAGTCAACAGAGATTTCTCTTTGCACAAACTATGTTAACCATGGAAACCACAAATGGCACCCTGAGCTGTGGTAGGACTAATACAGAAAAGCCTTCTCATGCAATTTAACAATAAGTGTATAAACCAGTCGTTATTAATCATTTCACTGGAAAAAACAAGCTGCACAGGCTAAGTTAATTTACCAGCAGCAACCAAGGGACAACAAGACTACGACTTGTTGTCCAAACACAGACTGCAACCATCTTCGGTGTCTGCGTGCACATCATGCCCTGCTTGCAAAGGTCGCAAGGGGGTTCAATGGTTCTGAGAGACCTAAGCATCCCTTGTGAGGTACATCTGTATTGGAGTTCAGGCTGTGGCAAACAGCAGACGACAGTAAGGTGCATCCTTGGACACTGAGCAAGTCATCGCTGCAGAATCAGGTCTGGCACAGTATGAGAATACTAGTATAAAACTACATGCAAGGGTGCGATTCTGCTGCACCTTAAATAAATTTACATTAGGTCTGCAGCAGACCCACCCTTCCCCTCCCAGTCACGTCGCTCTCCCACCTTCCCATGTGTCAGTGCTAGCATTCATACAACCAGTCTGTGAGCCAGTTCAATGACCCAACCGAACATTAACCCAGCTGCTGATCCATTCAAACATTAACCACTTTCTTTGGTTTGTGGGGACAGGTTAGTTTTATGCCAACACACGGCTTACCATCTGACTACAAGCAACCCAACACTGGTGCAAGTTAGAGAGAGAAGAGAGGCGGGCACAGCAGCTCTGGTAATGAGGTGACACAGCAACTGTACAAAGTTGACCTACCTAMAAAACTGCACTTTAAGTTACTCAAGTCAGCACTGCCACCTAAAGAATGGCCCTGTCCTCCACACACTTCCCACCTTCACAAAACAAATTCCATGAAAGACCTGATCAGTGTTAAAGTTTGAACATTTTTAATTACTAATTTTTAGCTTTAGCTCTCCTTCCCCAAATCTGGTTTCCAATATGGTTGTACAAACATTTGCAGAGGGCACACCGTGAGGTCAAGAACAAGTGCTTCTTCTCGCAGTAATGCTCGCAGGCAGTTTAGCTTGTAGTGCTTCTCGCAGTTTAGTGTGTAGGCAAAACTACAGCCTAAGCTAGCAAAACAAAGGACAAGCAGCTGAACCATTTGGAAACAGTTACAAAAAGCCAACCTTCAGGGACAAGGAAATTCTATAACAAACTGTGAAATCTTCACATTTTCAAAGCAACTTTCAGAACAGCTACCAGGCTGAACACCACTCAAATTTACAGGCAATGCCCTCTGTAGATACACAAGAATGGCTTTTAGTCCAGTTTACCATTTAAATTTCTTGCTGCCACTGTCCTGCTTTGTGTGACAGCTCAGTGCAGTTCAGCTCTTCCCAGGTAACACATTTTGCCTCTTAAATACTCTGGATAAAACCTGTCTGCGGAAGCAGAAAGTGAAAGAAAAGGGTAGAGCATAGGGTAAAAGAAGGCCACCAAATATCAGGGATGCTTCAAACCAGCACTATGGTCCCCTGTTAGCTGTGTAATATTGACTTTAATTGGCTGGCAAGGAGCACTTGTACGAATAGCGAAAGACAACAAGCCAGACATTTATGTGGAAATTAAAACAAATCCTTGTTAGTCTCAGTTCTGTTTAGGCAGCATATGATTTCTTCAAACAACATGACAACCTGCGTACTACACACAGCAAACCTGAGGATAAGTACAGACAAGGAAGACAGACYTGACCAGAATTCTTACAAAGACAGTCTCTCAGAGAGACAGCCCTAAATAATAAATGTTACTTTTAAACTTAAGAAAACAAAGTAGATCAGGCTAGAACTCTACCCTCAGATCATTATTTCATTTCTTTAAAACTAGTAATTCTAAATCGTTTCGAACTTCACTATTACCAAGATCTACTTTCATTCACTGCTTAAACTGCAAGAACTTAAGAAGAACACTGTTTATTTCCAAACCGTTACTCTTCGTTATGACACTTCCAATTATGAGATACGTATATTTTAAAAGAGCCTCTCACCCCAGTGCTGGTCAACTAAAGTACTGGACAGAAGTGTTTCACACCTTGGGACCTCAAGCTGGGCACTCATTTTCCCGGGATGATTTTCAAGAATGCTGAGCTTCGCTAGCGGTGTGTGTGGGGGTTTTGGGGGGGCACAACATAACTAGAATCACTACTTAAATCAAATATCATTTACTTAGCTTATCTTTTGCGACAGCTTTGAAACTAATTTTGGCTGAAAATCTCCAACTACATAGAATTTAGCAAAAAAAGTTAAATATTTGATACAAGACATTTTAGTAATTCCCTTAACTGAATAACAAATCCTCACCAAACGTTTTTCCTCAAGTTATGCAATTTCTCCTAACATCCCTACTAAACTCTTACTGGAATTTTGCTGTCTGCAGCTTTAAGCAGGTGAGACTGATCCGACTTCTTCCTGACAGCTGCCGAAATGAGTCATCAGCAGCTTTTCTCCGACAAACAACAAAACACCCCTGAGGTTGCTATGCAATCGATTTCAGAGTAGCTGCAGAGCCGGCACATTACGCTTTAGGTGCCAACATTATGCTCGCTGCTGTATAAGGCAAGCCAAAAAAAAGAAAAAAAAAAAAATCAATCCCTTCATGAAGAAGTTTACCACAGAGAGCAAGAACTTAAGCTTTATTGTTTTAAATTAAAGTTGGTAAGAGTGACAGCACTATCATATCATAAGAAAATATTTACACAGTTTTGGAAGAAATTAATTTGAAGATGAGGATAAGCCTCTGCCATGATGGACTGGAAAAAGAGGATTATGAAAACTCAGGAAGCGCGAAGCTGACCCTGGAATGAGGACAGATATGGAAAGGCAAGCTACAGAAACAAATAAAAAAAAAAATTAAAGAAAAAAAAAGAGAGAGACAAAGCTGAAAGCAGAACTCCATGAAACAGAGGGCAAAAACATCTAGGAGACAAAAGTAATCCCAGGGATAATCTTGGAAGGAGATGCAAAAAGAAAACAGTTCTAGAAAAACTGATGGGAATAGAGTATAAGAGAATGATCTTCCAACCTGCCAAAAAAGAAGCAAAGGGATCTCCTTTGTGGATGAGTACTTCTACGTAAGAGCCACAGGAATATGAGATGTATAAAATGATACTAGATGCTCTTTAAACCAGAAGGCATCGGAGGAGAAGCAGCCAGTTTCCAGTAGTCAAACAAATACTAAGCCTCCAACTGGAGCTGGCACGACAGTGAGAGACTAACCCCTACACGTGCAGTCCCAGAGCACACACTCCTCCTGCCACCGGGTAGCAGCCGCTGGTCTCTTGCCAAGGTCAGGTAATTGCAAGTTTTTGTTTTTGTTTTTTTTTGGCTAAGCTTCTTTTTAGCATCATATTCAGCTATCATTATTGAACAGATGACTTAATCCAAAGAGTTTTATTGCTCCGTTACCCAAATTCCACTTACATGTCACTGGGCTAGAGAAAAACCCAACTCCCTCTATACCATTTTACCATATCCCTGATCTACTAGAAAAAAGAAATAGAAATAAACAACAATACCAGCTTTTTAACAGTGTAGTCAGCTGGCAGGTTTGAATCAAGGCTTCCTGTTTTTCACCATCTCTTCAGGATGTTTCCTGACCAATTTTATTTCTAATTATAGCCATATCTGTATTCTCAGCAAATAACAATTCTTCCAAGTCAATACCCAAATAATAATAGCATCTGCTGTAGTCATTCTGCACACAAGCACCTGAAGCCCACTAGCATTAAATACCAACATCATACTACTTCACTCCCATTTCAACAAGCAGCATGAAACTTGCTTGCTATGAACAGCAGCAAAATCATACCTACTGTAAGCAGCCTACAAAGTGCGCAAAAAAGCATATCTCAGAAGATAATTTTCATTAGAGATGCAAGACCAACACTACGTCACATATCATAATCTTATTTTTATATCATAAAGCTAGAAAGTTACTATCTCAAAAAACTTGTGTATGTTATACAAGGATTTTATTATGCCTCAACTGAAAGAAAAGGCCTGACGGCAGACAAATGTTTGGTCTGTCAGCACCCGGACACAAAATATTATAGTTTAGGCAGACGACTATCTGGAATAAATATGGGCAAGTATGCTCTAATTTCTGTTTAAATGATTTTTTTCTCTTCTTAAATACACTATGCTTCTTGTGATCTCCTCTGAAAAGGTCTTTAAAAGTTCTCCAGTAAATCTGGGAAGAAGCAGTGAAGAAACAGTGTATACAGCAGTAACATTTTCCTCTTCCTAAAATGTATTTCAGTCTCACCAGATCAATCTTTCTTCCTATCCTCCCCTCTCTGGCAGACTCCTTGGTAGCTTACGCTTTCTCTCTCTGCATAAATGTTGTTATTTTAGTTTTTCTAGCCAGGCTCCCGCAGACCTTAGCTTAGATTTTTTCAGAGTCATTCTGGCACTTCCACTCGCTGTATGCAAATCATCCTGAGTACTAGTTTAGTAATCTCGTGCATAAGGCTTCCTACATATTTCCTTATCTGCTATTTTGCCATTTCTTTTTCTGTTAAAACCCCTACTATCTATAGACATGAACTTTCCTTTACACACCCACAACTGCATTTCCAGATGAGATCTAGAGTATAGATAAAATATGAAAGATCACAAATGTTTTAACCACTGTTATCTGTGCCCATCACTGTAAAAGTCAGCAACTGCTCTAGATCTTCTCAGCAATTTTGCTGAGAAACAAAATCATTTTGTCTATCTGTCTGTCCACCTTGCCCCATACTTCCATGGGCGTTACAAAACAAAACAAAACAACAAAACAACAACAACAACAAAACCCTTGCTGGATAGAAGACAGAAAACTCAAGAAGTCGGGAACAACTCGTTACACATCCTCAGTCTTTCCCAGCAGCTAGCTGGCCACCTAGCAAACAGTAAGATGTGAATCAGCCGGCTGCACAAAGGAAGACGGGGCAGGTGGGGACATAGGAGGGACCTGGGCGTACCGCTGGGGGGAGGGAGGGTACACAAGGGACTGAGGGTTGTAGGAGACAGGCGGGAGGGTAGATAGAAGGCAGGCAGGAATTACTAAAGTAAGATGAGGCAAGCAAGTGCACAGCAAACCAGGCTTCATTAATTCTTCTCCTAACAGAAAAACCTTCTTTTAAGCAGTTTCCTATGGAAACAAGGTTTATATAATCATACTTTCACCAGTAAACTTTTGGATCCATTGGCTAATTTCAAATAAATGGCAGAGCAGCAGATGTTTTGAAGATAAAGTTCATGTGTTTATTGGAAATTGGCAGCTGGCTAGAGCTGAGGGAAAGGCTGCAGTGTCAGCTCAACAGTTGTCTGTTCACCTTTGCCATCTGGCTAACCAGCGTGTGCACAGCTGGTCCATGGGAGGCAGCTAGAAGTACTGTATGAGGAAGAGAGAATCAAAAGTATTGTAAAGTAGAACCATAAGGAACATGGGCAAGAGCTAGGGTTACTGAAGTGGAGGGTGCCGAGATCCAGAACAGAAAACAACAGAAAATCCATTAGTTTTGCTACTCCGGGAACAACTTCCCCTCCCCCCCACCCAAGTTACTGAAGTTCCACCTGACTATTACAGGCAGATGTTTAATTACAGCAAAAAAGAAAGCTGGAAATATTTTAGGGAGCCTTGCTCAGCTTTGAAGTCAAGCCAAGGTAGCGGGAAAATCCTGTAGTTTTCCTTCTCAGCTTGACATTTGTATGTTTATTCAGCTCACGGGCAAACCAAAAATCCAGCTAAGGTCCGGGTACCCATCTAATATTTAGCAACAATAAGCCTAAGTCTGCCATAAGATAGCGCCAATCAATTTTCATCACTTGCTAGAAGGGAACCAGCAAACACCGAACCACGAGATGGGAGACTTTGGTGTCAGAATTTAGGTGCTAACTTTGCTGATGTGCAAGAGAACACGAAAGACCTCACCCCCCTGAGGCTTCAGGCTGCAAGTAGAAACAAATTTTGTTGCAACTAAGTAGGTCAGACTTAAGGACATGCGATGTACACAGAGTCACCTTCAAATTAAAATTAAACTAGAGTGTTAATGTTCTGTTCCACCAAAAACATCAGGTGAGATTTGCTGATGTGGAATTCACAAGACTGGAACCTATGTTTTACAGGTTTCTCTGTTCACTCAGACCCAAAAGCACATAAGTATTTTAGGACCAGTGCCTCAACTAGCATAAACCAGAACAGCTGCACTGCTCATGCAAGCATCTACCTAAGTAAGGATCTATCCACAAAGAATGAGACAGACTTGCTTCAAAAATTATTAAACCCCTTGCTTTGACAACCATAACCAGCATTTATGCTCAATAATACAAATCTTATTTTTCACAACTACACAACAGCATTAGCTGAGCTGCAAGTCGTACTCTGTGCATCAGGAAGACAGCTATTCACAAGCGTGCTGCATTATTAAAAAGACAGAAGACTTCACAGCTGTAGAGGGTTCTTTTCCCATCTGACAGCAACAATCCAGACAAGGAAGGAAATGTAAGACACCAGATAAACATTCACATGTGTTATAGGAGCGTCAGGGAAGTCCTTAACTGCCCACGGATGAAATCAAGTGGTATTTCTGGAGATCAATCTTTCACACATGGAAATCGCAAATGCACTTTTAATGGACAAATCCGTTAAGACACCACACTTCCGATTTGTAGGCGGACTGGGCTGTACAGACTTCAGCGTGCTACTAATRCAGACAACGGAGCCCCGTGGCAGCGCAGCTCAGCCACACGCGCGTC